>NC_079533.1:7950825-8133325 GCF_003711565.1 Takifugu flavidus
CTGCAAGATACAAAGACGATGCAAAATGAATTCCCTTAAGCGGACTATAATTCAAATATGTAGAGACTAAAAAAAGGACAGCCAACTTAGTCTGCCGCCAGTAACTGTCACCTTTAGCCTGCAATGAAAGTGCAATTATGAAAATCACTGAGATTTACACATTTCTGATTATTTCATCCTGGAAATTGTAATAGTCTAATCAACGATTTAATAATAGAAATGGAAATTAAAGGAGCGTTGTCGAAGCGTATTGTTATATCAAACAACTTTTGTAGGGTTTGGTCGAAAAAGATTGCTGTTGATTTTCGACAACATGTCAAGTATTTTGGAACCGTCACGTCGCTGAAAGGAAACTTTCTGTGGTTGGCTCGCGACCACGGTCAGTGTTGGGTGGGTGCGCCCCCTTCTGGTAACACGTGGAATGACTCGATAAACAACCAAATCTGCAAAACTTTGATCAAAAAACATACAAACAAAAATGCAGTGACAGCTTTATAGCTGTGACATTGTCACTTCATAGCCGTTCTTATTAAATAAGATTTTTAAAAAAGCTTCTGTGTTAGATCTTATACATGCAGAATCACATGACCTGCAAAGGACCCCCCATTCTATAGGGCCCCTGGAAGGCTCATTTATTCGGTAGCTGCCATTATATTAGTCTTTTCAGAGTGTTCTTTATGAATGAATGAATGCAAGACTGTGAGGAAATTAGAAGTGAGCCATTTCTTTATGTACAAGTCAGCCAAAGACTAGTTGCTTAAATTAATAAGCCTGACAGGTACTGGCCAGCATCTTTGAATAGACAGACCTAACTTGAGAACATTGACACATTCAATAGCCAAAAAATACTGAATGTAATACATTAAAAACTAGATTTATCATGTAAAAAAAATAAAGTCATGTAAAGTTTGATTCTTCACTCAGGCTTTAATTCAGACCACAACCTTTGATGCATAATTTCACTGCTTAAAGTAAAGCTTACAATCAAACCGGTGTGTATCTGATGGCTTCCAAGACATTTTTATTCACAAAACTTTTTCCTTTGTAACAAACATCAGACAATTTGGACAAAAAGTTCACAGAATATATTGTTTTGCACTATGAACAGAGACGTTCCAACCGATCACTGTCACCATCAGCCAGTTTACACCACAAACAAAGGAACATCTATAGCTTTTTTTTCTTCATTAAAGCACTGTAACCACTCACTCAACCCACCCAAACTACAGTATTAAAACATTGGGACACAACCCAATATCATCTGCATCATTTAAAAAAATACACTGGAAATTACTTTAACATCCACATTTTACATATTCGTATAAACCCTGAATACTACAACTGTATCATATATTTCTAAATTTAAAAATAAAACACAAAACATGGACATATATCATTATAGGTTGTATCAAAGCCACAAAACATGAAATACAGTCTGTGTGCACACTCTCCATCTCCAGTATACTTTTAATTAACACTGATAGTCTTTACTCCTGCAGTAATACGTCTTATTATTGACAGGCGTAAATTCAGTTCCTCCTGTGGGTAAATACTTTTCAGTAAGCTTGGGATATAGTTAAAACAGGAAATAAAATTTAAATATTTGTTTTAAAAAATCCACACCATCAGCTTATTGCAGCTGCAGTCTATTTTATAAGCATCATCATAAATAAAAGCATCTATACAATAAAAGTTATGGTTGTAAACTGTTAAACAGTTTGTTAGTCCTCAACATTAATATTTTATTTTTCTGCTTTCCTGTGGCAAAGCTCTTAGTATTTGCTCATAAATAAAGTTCAGACATAATGCGATTTCCTATCAAATCCAGTTAAGACTCCCAGAGAGCTGGAGGAGAGGGGATGCAGCGTTTGATGTTCTGACATTATTTCTGTCCACACGGTATTTGGACAAGCGCGTGAATCCCAGGAAGAACAGCAGGTCAAAGGTCGTGAAGGTTAAATCCTGTGCTGGGTGACATCCTGTCTCCAGACTAATACTAAAAAATGGAACCTTCAAAACAAACGGAGAGCCAAAGACATAACGTCACAGGACATAATGAAAGCTGAATTTACATGAGCCGGATTCTCTCTGGCTTGAGTACAAAAATAAAAGTCTTACGTCACTGAGAAATGCAAACACAACACTATTGATCTCAAAGCAGGACTGACAGCTGTGTCTTGTGTTCTTTATCCAGGTTTTAGGAACATACACCTGTGAAAGAGCGACTCGCTCGGCACTCGTAGGCAGATGAGCGATGGAGGAAATAAAGAGGCGCTGCAGCCGCATCGAATGGCTGCATTGATTTTAAATGGCTCAAAGGTCCTCTGTTGAGATACTTGGTGGATTTCTCCCTCTTTTTCAAGCGGCAGGCGGAGAGTCGCAGGCTGGACCTCAGCTCACTCGATCTGTCTCTGGCTTCTGCTGTCGAATATCATCGACCTCCTCTGGGGCTGGTAGAAGCAGCTGGTGGAAGTCTCCAGCCTCTGCCCACTTTTCGGAATAGTCATTTTGTTCTGGAGCGCGATCCCCTCGGCCATCCTGTAATTGTCTGCTGCCTCTTTGACACCCCCTGCCGGTGGATCATTCAGGCTCTTGAGCTTCCCGTCGTCTCCTGACGGTGGGTAGTCCATGATGGGGAACGGTGGACTGAGAAGAATGAGACTTTGAGGCCTCTGCCTGTTCCTGAAGGATGGTCTCTGTAAAATGTTCCCTCTGTTGGGTCGGGGACCATCCACGAACACGTCCAGGCTGGGAGCGTGCCTCCTTGTTATGACCGGCAGCTCTGGTGTGGACGTGGTCCTCGCAGACTCCGCACATTTTTCCACATTCACTTGTTTTTGGTGTTTGGGTGGAGGTTCTTTATTCTCCAGTTCCTCCTGCAAATCTGACATCACAGCAGGAGGCCCGGCGTTGCTTTTCTCCGCGCTCATTTTAAGGCAATCCTTGTCTTGCTGCCTCACGACGTCCACGTCATTGTCTTGTCTGGAGTGAGGTATCTGGCTGTATTGTACCCTCGGAGGGACGACGGGCACGGCCTTAGCCTGGCACGTTTTTATCATGAAGGCGGTCCGCACCGATGACACGCTGACGGGGGCTGAGTTTCGACGCAGCGGCGCCTGTCGGTCGCTCAGAAACAGCTCCAGGTCCGAAGGCAGCCCGTTGTTGGCGCCTCCAGACGAAGACGGCGACCCTCGCTGGCAGGACGACGGTTCAGACAAATTCCGGTTTTGCTGATTAGAAATGTCTCTGATGCACCGATATCCCGAGTCTAGATTAAGCGAATAAGGCCTGTGCCTGGCAAGAAACTGCTCCTCTCTTCTCTCCGGAGCAGCCGCCTCATAAGACATCTGCCTGTAAAGCCTCTGAGATGAAAGTGTGTTCTTCTGTTTCGGTGCGCTGCATTTGCCTGGATGAGCTTGTGCGAGGTTCACGCTGCCCCGGGAAGGCGCATATGTCCAATTAGTCTTCGGATTGCTGTTGCTGGTCGGTGAAATGCTTCCAGAGAGGTCTTCAGTGCTTTTGAGGAGGGGTTGTCGGTTATTTTCACCAGCAGGAGATGACGTCTTTGTTTCCTCTCTCAGAGTCGCCACCTGTGATCCGAATGGCGACAGCTGGTTGAACAGCTCCTCCACATCAGGCGAGTGTAGAGGACTGGTCACCCACTGTTTGGTGGAGCTAAGGTCCTCCCACGGCTCCAGCAGGTCCAGCTCCTCGGGGTTTCCTCCTGGTCCTTCCTCGTTGTCGAGGTGCGGCGGCTCCAAGGTGTTATGTTTCTCCTCCAGACACAGTGAAAGCCTCTGGAGGGCTTCCATCCTGGGAACGACATCGTTCTTTGATCCGTCGCAGCTGTTTCTTCCCGTCGGGGGAACCTTTTGTTTCTCTGAGTTTTTGCTTTTGTCATTTGCTGCCGAGGAGACCAAAACGGTCGGTTTATCTTCTATCACCAAATGAGTCATGGCTTTATCAGAGATATTTTCCACTAAAGGAAGCTGGGCATTGGGAGCTGGCTCATCCCTCTTTCTGGAGGTGGATTTGTCTGCTCCACCAGAAGTATCAGCAGGATGAGAGATTTCTCTGTCTTTGTGAAGGCTAATGGAGGCGTTTGAATCTGGGGGCTGATGGGTCACAGAGTCCGACCGTGTGAAGGCTACACGGTCGCTCAGGGAGGGGTTTGACGACGTCTCCTGAAACAACAAAGACAGAGAGGGAGAGCTGCGGCTTAGTTTTGACTTCACGTCCGCCGTCCTTGACTTCACAACTTCACAGGAGCTCTTGGGGCCAAAAAGAGGTTTAAAGGTCTCGTCCAGCTGCTCCATCTCAGGTTCTGTTATCTTGAGTTCCTGGTGGAGGTCAGACCACGACTCCTTTCCTGTAGATTTATTTTCCTGAGAACATTCAAATATTATAAAAAAAGAGACAGTATTAAACATTCAGCTCTAACAGAAATGTAAATGTGACTGTTGAATGACAACTAACATGAGTCTCCAGGCGCTCCGCTGAGGGTTTATTCAGTTCTTTTCCAGAAGAGGGTGCTGCCTCCTCGTTTTCGTTTGTAAGGGTCAGCGGGTCACCAGTGGAAATATCGGCCTTTTCTTGACCTCCAGAAACATCTTTGCCATTGTCTAAATTAAGAGAAGCCATTTTTTTCATTAGCACAAAGCAGATTTGTGTTATTCAGTAGTTTAATTGAGCTCTAGGAAACCCCGCTCACCCTCCGGCGGGACTGCTGAAGTCACTTCTGTGTTTTTCTTCTCTGTTCCTTCCTTCTTCTTAGTTTCCAGTTGGGGGAAAGAGTTGCCCTTTCCACTGCTGCTGCCGCCCTGATCTGCGCTCTCTTTGCAGGGCTTCAGAGTGGCTGCTTTGTCCTTGATGTGCCCCCTGCACGGCGTGCTGTTGGAGCTGATAACAGCCGACACGCGCAGTGGAACGGACACGGCAAAAGGCTCAGATATGTTGACAGCTCTACGCTGGTGCCTCGGTGAGGATTCCAGCGGGAAGAAGCTCCCGGGGAACGAGGGCCGAGAGGAGCTGTTGTACAACATCCTCCTGTTTTTTGGAGAGGTGGGTTTATAGCTACTGAGGTCTTCACCTTTGTACACCTTCAGCTGCTCTGGCAGTGTTTTTGGAGGGGTCACGGAGGCACCCTGCGTCCCCTTCTGAGTCATGCTGGGGCTCCAGCCACCTGATGCTCCAACGGTATTATTCCCTTTAAACTCCCAGGTTTGGTCCAATTCGGTGAGATCATAAAGTGAGTCTGATCCCAGAGTTCTGGATTTGACATCTGGAGCAAAAAGGCCACCAGCCGGACTGTTGCCTCCTGTCCTGTCATCATCTAGGCCAAAATAGTTGATGATATTATTAATGTAAGTCCGTCCTATGAGGTCTTAATAAAAAACAAATTAAATCAACTTTATTTATAAAGCAACAAGCAATAGTGGCAAGGAGAAACTCCCCTTTAGCAGGAGGAAATGTTGACCAGGCCCATCCAGGGACCCTACTGCTGATAACAATACAACTGGACAGTAATAACAAATGTATATATTGAAATCATGCATGTATGTTTTAACCACACCTGTTGGTAAAGAACACAAGGACTCCATGCTCCTGGAAGGACGAAGAGCTGCCTTTTCTGCAGTAAAAGTAAAATGAATCATCAGTCTTGACATGTATTTTAGATATGTGTAGTTCTTTGAACAGGAAGTCCCGCCCACTTGCTGAGTGGAGCCACTTTTCCTGACAGGTGCACTTTACCTTTTATTCCAGACGCTCTAATGAACACGCTGCCATTACGGTTCAGTTTTCCCTTTGAGTCCACTGAGCGTCCCAGGTTGAAGATGGACCTCCATTTCTTTGATTTTCCAGACAACTTCCTCCTGATGTATAAAAAAAAGTTTAAACATCCCAATTGTGCACCACAGCAGCTCGCAAATGAGTTTGATCGCCGTGTTCCTACTTGCTGTCGATGTCGATGACCGTGTGGTAGAGCGTGGCGGTGCTGGTGTCCGGCAGACTGTTCTCCCGCTGACGCTCTCTGTGCACGGGATGGTTGGGGCTCAAGGAGCGGGCCTGGGCCTCCTCCAGGCTCATCAGCTTCATCGGTCCACACTGACCACTTATGGGAAGCGTGGCGTACTTCTCTGCACACATCAGACCTGCAGGAGGACAAGGTGTGTTTTTCATTTAAATGATGGATCATCACATTCTTTAAGTCTTCTTTTTTTACCTTCTTTGGGTTTTATCAGTGCAGAATCACTGCTGAAGATCTGCTCTGTGTGATTTAGAATAAATTCTACCACGGACTGCTGAATCCGCACTGCCTGGAAGGCCATGTCTCCGTTATCCGCCGACACCTCGATGTCCTTACATCTGAACAAAACGTCAACGGCGAGAACAACTGTAAATGTTAAAGGGCTTCACGAAAGACACCCGCGGAGATCCACTTACCTTAACAGGTTCGGAGCCCAGACCAGCGCCAAGTTCCGCGCGTGCATGTTTGTTTGGGTGCTTAATGTGGCGAGGTGGGCCAAGTGCCTGGTGAGGTACTCCAGAGTCCTGAGCACAGTCAAGAAAAGGGGTTGTCATTTGGATTTATGTGATAATTTATGAAACGGGACCGTTAGTGTCACGCGGGCGAGTGAAAGGCAGCAGAAAAGTCGTAGAGAACACGTGATGGCGTTGAGTTCAGGGCGCTGCGGAAGTTCACCTGAAGTGAGGGGTCGGCAGCTCTTTGACGACCTTCCGGATGTATAGAAGCCTCTCATGCTCTCCCTGGACTCTGACCACTTCCTGTGAGCATAAATCAGATATCCAAGCAACATACACATAAATGCATTTTAAAGAGCAACTCAGGTCTGAACGCAAACTATAGTTTTAAATAAAGCTTTAATTTGGCTTTAATTTGGAGTGATTGTTTTCTGCAGCATTGCAGAGCTGAATTTTTTGTGAAGACAGCTGATAGTTTGCAGGGTAAATCTATAATTGTCAGGCCTTCTAACAGAGTTGTGTTCACCGTTTGGTCTGTGATCAAGCAGCCGCTCAGCTCAGATAACGAGGCTGTAAACATGCTTTACTCATTCCTGTATTTAAATGACCTTTAATGGACTTTTTAAAGAAGTTTAATCAGCGATTCCCTGAACTATCAGCATATGAACATGGCCCGATCAGGTACTTCTCTCTCCCACAGAACTCAGAGCTACAGCTGCTGAATGTTTGCTTTTCTGCTCGTTTCTAAAGTCGCTTTCATAGCCAGCAAATGTCGCCTCAGCTTCTCTCTTCTATCCAATGGACACATTTTGAGACGACCTTTCACCACAGTGGCTGCCCAGTAACGTTTAAAGGACTTATCCTTCATAACCTTTTCTAACATATTATTCTGCCATGCGATAGATTGAAGGTCATCATCTGTGATTAGAAAGCAGGGAAGGTGTTTTTACTTGCAGACACACGGAGGGGAAAACTCACTCTCTCTGAAGTAAGAGCTCGGCCTGGCAGCCATGTCAGTGTGATCTGAATGATACTCACAGTGAATTTGCTGTACAGCTCATATGTGAGCAGAGGATTGGGAAGCTCCCTGAAGTACAGCTTACATAAGGAGCCCACACAGTGGATGTCCTGGAGGTACACTTCCTTTCTAAGGTCAGGGAACGCCTCGGAGTTGAATTCCTGCCTAAATGCACACATGGACACACACATGCATTTGAACCTGCTAAACAAAACTAATAAATCCCCCCCCACACACACACAGACACACGCTATATCGCATGTCCAGGTGTGTAATAAGTTACTGTCGGCTGTGCTGCATGTGTACCTGAGACGCTGAATATTGGAGGTGACCCCTGACAGTCTGTAGATCCCGTCCACAACCCCATGTTCCTCTATGAATTCTGCACACGCCTTCAGAACCTGAGGAACTGGCGAAGGAGTCGGGTTATTCAGATAGAAACTCACTGAAGCTCTCAGCTCCTGCACACTTGGACGCTCCTGCATGCACCCTGCAACTGAATGTTACCTTTAGCCTTTCCAGCACGAGAACAAAATGTAAATGTAATAGGTTTTTTTTGTTTTTTTTGGCATTTTAATCCACATTTACTGTATGATATAGGGTTCGCTCCAGTAGTCCTCTGGGGTGCTGATTGTAGGTGGACTTTTACAGGAAGTTAAAAATGGTTTGTTTGTTTCAGAGGAAGGTTGACACACCCAGTGCTTGTAGCTGGTATTACTTACGACATTTCCTCTAATAGAAAACAGCTTTTGAACTGTTACCCATAACCTACAGTGCCACAATCTCCAGCACATCACGTCTCACACACGACCGTGGTGCAGTGAATTTAGAGCTGGGTCACATGCTCTGATCCATGTCTGTCCACAAATTCCCTCCCAGTAACACAGACAATAATAACATTGATCTTTTTTTACCAGACAACTCAGGCATTTAAAACCTAGCAAGGTGTCCATTTAGGTGAGGGTAACGCTCTCTCATCATCCACAAGTTTACAGATGAATCACGTCCCGGGAGTCCCAGCTGACACCAATAAAGTCTCCTCTACTGAGCATAATTTGACTCTTCGGTGACATTCCTGTGGTCCAGTGATGGACGATGAACTCTGGCACCTTCAGCTGTTCTCCTCTATCATACACACACCATTGAGGGGGGACTATATAATAAAACCGATAAAACTATGTAAAACTACTACTGCTACACATACACACACACACACAAACACATGTTAAATCAGTGCATGATGTGCATCGAGGAATGTCCACATGTGCAAGTCATTTGTGTCTGCAATAACATTTTTCATTCCTTTAAACCGGTGAAATAGGTGTTGCTTCACAGTGCTGGAGGAGCAAGAACAGCCCTGCAAGTCTTTGTTCCTCATGTGTTGCTTTGTGGGAGAGTTTTTTTTTAACAGTGCCATTAAAGAAATAAAATCTATTAGTTAGTTGTTTACTTTCTTTATATGTCTAAAAGCAACACCATCTGCAAAGCATCACATGAGATTCAAGAACTTTAAAGACAGATTGGGCACACACCAAAAACACAATATGTCTGTTGGACATCTGTGATGGAGGGGAAAGACCCAGACCTCCTCCCTGACTTCCTGCCCTGAATGCTCCATCTTAAGCGTCCAGTCAATAGGTCTTCCTTAAAGATATCCTCAGCACAGCTATTCATATGTCTCTGCACATGGGAAGGGTTCGGTTCTTTTTTTATCAACTTGATGGTGATTTAAAATAAAAATGTTCATCATTTTAAAACCACATGAAGTTGCCAAGTGACAAAAGGAGAGAAAAATGATCAAGTAATCAAATGAGATGATACAGAACTATCACACGCTGCCTCAAAATCCTCTCTAATCCGCGCGCAGTAGCACCTTCCAGCCTTTTGTCGGACATTAAACCAATCAAAGAATCTACGATGATTATAAAGAAAAAGCAAAGAGCCACACCCAGAATCACAAATGACCACTAAACCGAATGAGAATTAATGACTTCACTAAATCTAAAAAACACATGTAGTACCAGGATTCAAGCTTGGAACAAACCCAGATGTGTTACATCATGGCATCTGTATGCCTTTCTAGTTGGAATTTTCGTCACATAAGCCACATTTTCTGAAATGAGAAGTAACGGTTGTTGGAATGGGTTAACTAAGAGGGTTTTGTTAAAAAATGTTAATAGTTGAATAGTGTCTTAGAGGGGAAATGGAGCAAAGTTAAACTTTTACCATCTTGTCCTGAACTCTCCAGATGTTCTATCAGGTCACAGCCGAACGCATTGTCACTTCCTTTTTTTTTGGACTTCTGCTTAGTCCCTTTATTCTTCATGTGGCTCCAGTTAGTAATCCAGATTATAACGGCAAACGGCTCCTTGGAGGCACCAGGATTGATCCATATGAGCCCGGAGAAAGATTGAGTGTAGGATGGGAAAAAATAAATAAAACAAAATAAAAAATAAAAAGCAGGGTCATAGAAATCCCAACAGTCAGCTCCCAAAAGTCTGCATCCGCTCACATTCTGACCGAGCACACTGGAGGAGGCTGAGAGCAGAAGTGACGTCATATTTTCAACTTAAAGTCCTTGAAAATGTCATTTCTTCAGTGGGCGGCAAAGGAGAGGACGTGGCTCGGCTGCTGCCTCGCCGGGACGTGCCAGTCGGCTGCTTTATCGCTGAAGGATTTGCAGGAGCAGCATTAGAATCGGATGGTTTCCTGTTGTTTTTTGTGTTTTTTTTTACCCCCAGCCAGACTCCCTGCTTCTTTTTATCTCCTCCTCTTTTCCTTCATTCCACAGTCCCCCAGTCTTCTGACTAGATCCCCCATTCCAGAGTCACCAACATGCTTGTAAAGAAGGCCACCTCTGCATTATTAGAGCTCTACATGTGTACAACATCCACACTGAGATATGAACTTGTGTCAGCAGGACGATTCTTTTCCTTTTTTTTAAATCTTCAGACTGGACAGAGGGGGAGGGAGGTGATCTGAGGGGAGGAGAACAGCTGACTTCTGTTTCTGTCCTGGTTTAGCAGTTCTGGAATTACTGACCTCTTTCAGCCTTTTTTTTTTCATTTGCCCAAACCCGGAGCTGACGGGAATGCTGCTCTGCGCCTTCCTGAATGCTCCCAATGTATACGATTTCCTGTGCAAAGAGCCCGAGCTGGAAAACAAAAACAGACGGGTTCTGAAGGAAGAGGGAAGTGGGAGGTGACTGAAGTGAGGGCCTGAAGGGCACAGATGGGAAATGGGGGGAGAATGCATGTTGGGGGGAATGTGGTGAGATGGAAGACACACATGGTTCTTGTTACTATGGCTGCTATATGTTTCATGTTTGACTCTCCTGCAGCAGCTTTATGGGGCAACCATGATCGATACAAAGTTTAATGTGTCACAGCAGAATTAAAAGCAACTTTGCTTGAGGACCAAGAGTTTTCCCAAATTAACAGTGATTTACTCCACTAAGGTTGTTTTTCCAACGCCGCACTAGCGTCAGACCGCATGCCTACATAATCCGAGGAATGACACCATAGATCCTGACATAAACCTGTGACAAAACATGGACTGTGGTAACGCCTGCATTTCAACCGTATAACTAAGTTAAGGGGCAGTGACAACAAGTTTAGAAGACAACAGCTGCACTTTGTCCCATTGTGAGATGAAAATTGTAAATTAAAATAGCGTGCCTCCTTTTTTTAACGGTCCGCATGATTTGAGTCATTGCAGAAAACACAATAATATAATAATTAAATAACATTGGCATTTATTTAACTTTCAAAAAAAAGTTACACTGATGGATTTTCTTTTGTATTTCCCCTTAAAATCTACTTGAAAACATTCTCATAATTTTGGTACCGCAACAATGCACACGTTAAAAAATGAAATATGATCAAATAATTTGCTTTAATCAATTTGTAGATTAAATGCAAATCTAAAAGCTGTTCAGCCAGTCTTCAACGTGCACTACTACTGTTTTAGATGTCGTCCGCCACTAGAGGGCGTCTGAATCTATAAAACCACTGAATAGTCCACTGTGCGATTGCTGCTGGTTATAAACATGTTATAAACTGCAGTTGTCTGAGCCTGATAGTCCGTTTCTTCCATGTTTTGCTTGAATAGTCATGTTGTCAAGCTTCATACTTCTCTGATGGTTAATTAGACTTGCGTGCATGGCAGTGGCTGCACTTATAGCTGTTCATTTACCGTCTCAAAGAGAACTGTTCTCATCATTTAACACATGAAACCCTTCTAAAGTATAGCTTATTATGCTAGTTTATGAGGATTTAAAAGCCCTTTGTGAGCGTCACATGTGAGTAACATGACAAGGTCTGGCCTCCATAAGACAAAAGCTTCCTTTCTGCACCAGAGGAAGAGGAGATGACATCATATCGTCCACACAAAGCTTCAGACATCCCGCTCTTTCTTTGCACTGGGTGCACATGAAAAAATAGCTCCATGGTAAGAATGTTTCATTGTATGTCAGTAATAGAGGCTTATTGTTGTTGCTACTCTTAGTTCATGTTCCCAAAGGAACACACAACTCAAGTCAATCATGTGTAGCAGCGTTTGGCCTTTGATAAAAGGGAAATCATGATCATTTATATTTCATATAATTTAGAAACTTATTTTGTGTGAAGTTTGAAATGTTGAAATGTAGAAACATACTGTATTGCCTTCTACCGTGACGTAAATAACTATTTACACAAAACAATATGTTTAGGTTTTATTTAAGGCCACTTTCTCGCGTTTGGAATACTAAATTCTCTGAATGTGCTGTAGTGGCCCCTTGTGGCCACATGTGTGAACTACAGTTTGATTTTATTTTTTAAACCTCTCTATATATACATATATCTCTCTATATACATTCTTTATACACACACACACACACATATATATATATATATATATAAAGAATGTAGCTGCTGACAAGGTGTGACAAGTTTGATTTAAAGACCATCAAGGATGTCACAAATTTTTTATCGTACCGGTACTATTACCAGTAACTCTCCAACCATTATTTACATGCAAAATTGAAGATATAGATTTTCATGGACCGAAATGTGTTCACAAGTGTTGATCTGAAAAAGCTACAACATTTTTATTCCAATAACATATTATATATAGCACCAGGGATCTGCTGTAGTATCACAGGAAGTTAAGGTCCATCCTGGCTGACACCACCCACAACATTCAGTTTAAGGCCTTTAATAGAAAAACACAATATCATCATAACTTACATTTCAAAACTGTAAAATTTATCAGCCAAAAGCCTGAATCATTCAAGGCTTTGTCTTATAAGAAATAAGTGGACTTTTCACAGCAGATCATTTGACACATTGTAGTGAAGGAAAAAAACAAAAGTTGCATCTCTATTTGATCCATCATTTGTGTCTCGGGACACTTAATCATCAATAAATTATCACCAGCATCGCCATTTCAATTAAATATTATATATATTATTATTATTGCTCTGTCTCCCTCCAGCAGGGTGATGGGAGGGTTTTGGTTTAAACTGATAAGCAGGCTTGGTGAACATTTCCAATAAGACTAATCTCCATGTACCAGTCGCTGTTAATAGTCCTGACGGGCCCTAAATAAGGTTGACTTCATTTACATCCACTCGGCTCATGAGGCGTAAACTGTCCTGCACTAACAGGAGCCACGAATCTGAGGGTGACTCCATTATTCAGTGCCTCCTGCTGAACCCTCTGACTGTTGGCACACAGGAGTGTTGCACACACGATATATGGTGGAGACGAGGTTTGCTCATAGGGCCGCATTTAACCAAAGCAAATCACTCGCTTAGGTTTTGCAGGCTGGTAATATAAACAAATAAAGGCCACATAATATCTAAAAAAAAAAGTGCAAAAATGCCAATTACAATAGCAAACAGCTATATTTAATATGTATATTATCAGCCATGTGCATTTTGAATGGGTAATATATTTTCTCGCACACATGAGGACTTTTTCCCGTTTTTCTATAAAATATATAAAAGTGGTTTAGCGGCAGTAATATTTATGTAGTCTGATATCTCAACTCTACGGCTTCCCGATATCCACGGTAACGTTCACATAAAGAGGCTTCCTCTCCACCGACAGAGTCTCGTAGGAGCAGCTGTTCAGTCCGTCCTTTCTCCACACTTGGGACGTTTGCACCAACAGCTTCATCCTGAAAAAGAGGAGAAACCGTCTCACAGATGCTTCCGTCCCCCTGCGGCGTTTAAGACCTCCTCACCTGTCTTTGTTGACCTCGTTGCCGGCGTCCCGCTTGTGAAACACCATGGTGTAGCGAGCCACATCGGCAGGCGGACGCACAATCTCCATCTTCTGCATCTGAACCCTGCGTGAGACAAGATGCGTGCGAGGGGATGATTTAATTTATTTTATGTTATTCAACATCTTTTTATACACAGGGTTACTTTTCTTCATTTTGTTGGATTCACCTGATGCGCAGGTCATCGTCTTCCCCTCCCCAGCCCCAGTAAGTGTTGGAAAACCCATTTACTTGGCGAAACTGGTCTCTGGTCAGTGCCGTGACTCCTCCAAAATAACCTTTGTAACGCAGCCTGTGAAGAGAAAAAAATAAATAAAAAATCAGTGCGCTTCAAACACAGAAGATTCTCATCTGGTCGCACAAAAAAAGGATTAAGCTTATAAAACACACTTGCTTCGTCGGCAGAACTTACTTGTATCCTGTGGCGTTCCGGCCAACCACTAAGTGTTTGGGCTGGTTGTCGCATCTGTACAGATTGCGATCATTTTCAGGGACCAGGTCCACATCGTGGAAGATGAAACAGTCCCAGTTGTAGTCTTTCAGGGCCTCTAAATAGCCGACATTTAGCAACTTTGCACGGTTAAACGTTGCATCACCAGCCTTTCAGAACAAAAGATGGTGGTAAATATCTTTGGGCTTCAGTGCAACACATTATTTTGCAGATTTTTGATATTAAATCATCTGTATGCAGGAAAAACCTGTGTGAGTGAGACGAAGCCCTACCTGCTGGATGACATAAATGGCATAATGGAGCTGCTGCCTCTGCAGGAAGGGGTGCAGGTGGTGCATCAGGTAGAGGAGGTGCCGCTCTCTGCTGCGGTGGGGGATGAGAATCGCCACGCTCTCCCTCGCGATGCAGTCTGGGGGCTTGTACACACCCTTCGCCACGCCTTTGTTTTCCCTCTCCACGTCCTGGAGTTTCAAAGAGGGCTCAAAGGACAGCTTCAGGGCTCCCTCTACACGGAGGAAACAAATGAAAACGAGAGCCATGACGATCAGCTTTCATGGTTTATAAAACAGGAAGTGCGTCACGTGGGACCATTTCTGACTGTCACGTGAGATACAAAGACTACGTGACAGCAGTCATGGTGGAGGAGGCAACTCTGAACCCTCAGCATGATAATACAGAGGGAAGCAAATCAACTCTTTTCTTCTGTCTAAAACTGGGTTTTCGCTGTTTGTCTGTACAATCAACGCTTTCATGTTGCACCTCCGAGTTTCTATGGAGACGCAGAACAAACAAAAGGCTCTTGGGAGGAATAATCACATTTCCTTGTTACATTTCCACTGTAAGGGAGATGTTTGCCTGCTTTTGGACCGTGTCAACCTGCACATTTGTCACTGAAATGCAAACTTCGGTCATCACAGATTAACGGACTCAAACCCCTGTTTATCCTCTCTCCTGCCAGGTTGCCATTTATTAACTTGCAGCTTCTTGTATAACAAAGTTTAACAGTTCGTCTGTTTAACAGCATAAAATAAAGTAAGTTAACTATTCACAGAGTGCAATTAAAGTGGCATAAATACACACTACAGTGCAACAACAGTGTCAATCAATGCATCCAAGGTGTTATTAGAACAATAAAACTTGAAAAGTTCTTCAAACTACAGTAACCTTCCCCAACACATCCGGCCAGAGCGAACATCTTTTTTTTTTAGAAAGCCACAGGTGCACCCTGCAACATTCACGTGTCTCTCTCGGCTGACGAACCCCAGCGATCAAACGCACAACTTATTTCTGATCAGTGCACTTACGCAACAAGGGCGACTCCTGGGGGCATTCTTCCTTCGGCGGTTCCGTCTGAGTGGGATCAGGTACCACCGTCCACAGCTTATCTGCCAGGCTGTCTCCTTTGACCAGAGTCTGTGGCGTGGCGTGGGAAACCTGGAACGATTTCACCACCTCCCCTGAGAACGTTCTGACCCACACCAGCACCGACAGAGAAACGAGGAGCAGCACAAGATACTTGGCCCTCCGCAAACCCTTGCACACGGGCGAGCAGACGCCCATGTCTGCGTGACGTCAAAGCCGACGGTCTTCTGTTACATTAAGACTTTTCCAGGGGTGGCGTTTTAACAAACGTCTGGGCTGTAACCAGCGTTCCCACGGTGATGAAACATGCTGCTGAACGGCATTGGGAATCAGTGGTTTCGGTGGAAATCCATGGCTGGAATCTCAAAGCCCAGGTGAAGGGAAAACTCCAGCTGTAAAGTGATACGGAGAGGAAAGATGTCAGGTAATCCCATGCCTGCAGGGAGAGCCACACCCTGCAGGGTCAGCCCGGACAGGTCTTAAAATCAGGTTTCATCAAATACAACAACATAAACACAACTCACCTTTGCTCGTTTTCATTTTTGGGAACAGCTCTTTTTGAATTACAAACTCAGCAACTTTACAACACTGAACCCAACAACCATAACAATAGATAAGCTACCATTTGACTGACTTTTCTGTATAATTAAGCGTTGACTGACTGATATTTACCCCAATATATAAATATATATTTTAAAAGTATCCGATTTCAGCGTCGCAATTCAACATTTGAATAACTGGCTCCGAACAGAGAACCATAACTAGTTTGTCTATGTCTCTACACACAACAAAAAGACTTTTAAAACTTTGTAAAGTCTAGCTTTTGCCCCCCACATCTGCGTGGAGGCGGCCAACATCAACACCAGTTAGCATGAAGCATCCCTGTAATCTATACCAAATTATCGGTATCTTTTCAAACATAAGGTCAGATCCCAGCTTTCCGCTGCTTGCGGCACCTTGGCTCGACTAATACCGCCGTTGATACCTTTTGCCGACCATCTGTAGGTGAACATTAATGATGATACGCGTTATTTAAATCCACGTCTGCGCTAGCTGTTCGGATGCTAACAACAGAGCTAGCTGAAGAATGTCGGCGCGCCGTCATGGAGGTCGGTGCGTTAAAATGTCCCGTTTATCAGCCTTCCGACGTGATGGCCACATACGGCCTGTATGGCGACATTGTTTCGGGTAGAGTAAATACTGTCCTGACCTGGAGGAGCGGTTTGTGCATCTTACCTCTCGCCAGCCCGCAAGGAGACGATGGTCAACACAATTCTGCGTGATGTGCACCGACAACACCCCCACCCCAAAACCGTGAAGAAAATAAACATGCAAATAACAACGATTTTTTCCCCCCACATCAACCAATTAAAAAGAAACATTGTATTATTTATATGGAACATGCATTTTGTTAGTATTGGTTTCACTGAATTTAGCAGCCTCACTTTTAGGGACCACTAATTTGCCTTTATTTTGAAAGCGGTTTAAAGAGGAAGCTGATGTTTTAGACGTCGTGGTGAGATTCAAAGATTAGTGTTCCACGTGCAAGAGAGTACAGATATTTTATGCACATTGATGGTTTTGCCCACAGTGGGAAGTGATTGTCCAGCTGCTCCCCAGAATGCAGTAGTTGAGCCATGACCCTGTCTCAGCATGTGATCTGTTGAGCAATGCAGGAGGCCACACATGAACTTTTCCCTTCTTTTTAGGTCCCTTCATTGCCCGGAATGGCCCAGCAGTATCTTAAAAATGATCCTGTGTTAAGACCATTTAGAAAGACGGATATATAGGGATTTTGCATTCAAAATGCCTCCCAAGTTTCTTTGGCCTGGGGAGAACATGAGTGTGTGGTGTCATTTCTGAAATAGCTCAGCGGTGTGAGGGAAAGAGTATTCTCAGAAGTGGGAGATGTGCGACGAGCGAGCTGTCAATCTTTCTCTGAAAGCATTTGAAGGCAGGAATTTGAGTTCTCTCTTGTTGGTTCATGTTGCTGTTGAAATAACAGCGTCAGTAATAAGACGGCATGTATGTAGGTGGATGAGGAGGTTAATTATTGAAGGAAGACACTTTTTAACTTGTGAGTTTAACAGGTTTTAATAGTACAAAATCTTTATTAAGCAGGTTAATAATCAAGGTAATTAGAAGGGTGGACAGATGGATTAAAGGCTGAAAGGACCGGTGGATGGAACTGGTTTGTGTGTCACATCAGAGAGCTCCTCCTGGACTCCTCAAAGCTCAAGGACAGCATGACAGTTCCGCTGCCGAAGCTCACCCTCGGCCTATGCCTCCCTGAGGCGGAGTCGCAGTCGTTGCTGTTGGTCTTCAGGCTAATTGATGATGATGGAGTGGAGGCGGTAGAGCCGATGCTGTTCGACTTTTTCCTCACAGTGGTGCTGTGTTTTAATGTAGCTTTGGCGGCCACTCTGAAAGCGTGGGCCGCGGTGCTGCACCTGACCTCTTCTATGGTGTTCCTACAGGGTTTGAACAGGATGATGTAGACCTTATTAAAGAAAATACAAGCTAGCATCCCGTAGCTGGATGCCAGGATGGCAATGGCCTCTACCGCTGAAACAAACTTGCCGTAAGTACTGAAGTACGCAGGGATAAAAGAAATCCAAACAATAAAGAAGATGAGCATGCAGAAAGTGATGAACTTGGCCTCCGTGAAGTTTTCGGGGAGTTTCCTTGACTTAAACGCAAAGAAGAAGCATATGGCCGCTAGTAAGCACGTGTAGCCAATGAGAAACCCAAGCGCCATCACGGATCCCTCATTGCAGGTGATGAAAATGATCTCATCGATGTCATGATTCCTGTAGCTGGAGGGGGGGGCGTTGTAAAGCCAGACCACACATATCATGACCTGAACGAAGGTGCACAGAAACACCAGGAGGAACTGCAGGTTCAGGCCCCACCATTTACGATGGATGCTGGTGGGGATCTTGGCTTCAAACACCAAAAGAACCCTGTTGGTTTTCACGAGGATGCAGGAGATGCAAAGGACAAAACTGATCCCAAAGGCAGGCTGGCGTAAACGGCAGGTCCAGTCTTGGGGCTCCCCGATGAAGATGAGTGAGCTGGAAAAACAGCAGATGAGTGACAACAAGAGGACGTAGGACAGTTCTCGGTTTGAGGCCTTCACGATCGGAGTGTTGCGAAATCTGACAAAGACTCCCATCACGAATGCCGTCAGGAGAACCCCCAGGACCGCGCAGATGGCCAAAGCGATCCCAAAGGGTTCTGACCAGGCCAGGAACTCAATTTCCTTCAGAAAGCAGAAGGTGTGGTTCCCACTGGACCAGGAGTTGTTTGGACACTTGGTGCAAATGCTGGCGTCTGAAACACACATGTGAGGATTACCTGAGTGTTCGTGGACAGTAACAGGAAGCAGCAAACAAAAGCTACTACCTTTATGATCGCTGTACTCGCCGTCTGAGCACTCGGTACATTCAAAGCAGCACGTGGGCATGCTGTCAATGATGCCCTTCCTCGTCCCAGGTTCGCAGTCCTCGCTGCAGTTAGAAAACGGCACCTTAAAGGACAACAGATGCAAACCCTTAGATGCTCACATGACACCACATTTGGTGTCCCTGGCACGTAAATGATGTCAGGAACAGAGACACTGTACATCAGGACAAACAGGAAATTGCCCTGAAGATGACTGACCTCTGAACTGTATGCATTCCACATCATCTTTGTGTTATCAATGAGCAGTTTGGCTCCCCGCCTGGCGTGCATGTGGTAGTAGCCCACCTCCCTGAACGCCACTGAGCCGTCCTCAGCAGACCGGTGCCAGTTTATGATGGTGTAGTTTGCTTCCATGTCTGCGTTCTCATCAAAATGAACCTTTTCCCCCATGCTGTTGGTGTAGTTCAAATGTCTGAGCTGCTTCAGGACCTGCAAACACATTTGACCCTTTGAGGCTGACAAAGTAGAACATTGTGGGCAAAAGAGCAGTTTTTACCTGCCATGCTTCCATTTTCTTTATATCCGCGCAAGAGTTGTTAGCAAAGAGTCCATGTCCAGGAGTGCAGGAGAGTATGTCCTGGAGGGCGTGAGCGATGGAGTAAACGGCAACATAGACATTGTAGGAGATACGGAGGTGTGTGTGGTCGAGGTACGGGGTCTCCACACTCGTGATGTCTTCCTCGCTGGTGCAAAGCGGCCTGAAACTGTCACTACCATTCTCACTTTCTTGCAGTCTCGGGCTGTCCTCCAGGTAACAGTTGAAGGTTTCCTCCCAAAACTCCCTGACAAATTCGTTGTGGCTGCCTCTCTTTGGCTGGACCTGCTGTAAGAACTCCCTGAAACCAGGTATGTTCCCTGCTTTCAAAACAAAGCCGATTGTGCCCTCCACAACATCAAGATATTCTGGTTTAGCGATGAGGGAGGAGCTTGCCCACGCTTCACTGGCTAACCAGATCCGATCGGTGATGTTCCTCCTCACCATTTCTTTGATCAGAGGCTCGATATCAGGGCCGCTGGCAAACACAACGATGACTTTGGCTGTGGAGTTTTCAATTCTGTCCACGAGAGCTTTGATTTCACGGTCCTCGAAGTACTGAGAGATGAGTTCGTTCAGATGGATGCAAATGTCTCGCTCTTCCATCTCCTTCTCAAACTTTTCTATCCCAGGCCGCCCGTAATCGTCATCAGAGGCCACGGCAATGACCCAGTTCCACTGGAAGTACTCGATGACGTCGGCCATGGCTGTGGCCTGGTGCTCATCTGTAGGGATGGTTCTCATGAAGGACTTGTATTGATTCTTGTTGCTCAGCAAGCGGCTGGAGGACGCATAGCTGATCTGGTGTGATAGAGGATTGCGGTGACTTTAAGGTTTTAACTGGAGTGTAAAGATAGTTCCGTCACTCACCTGAGGAATATAAAAGAGACTCAGCAGGTTTGCGACTGCCGTAGAGACCGCAGACCCTGCCGCTCCCACCACCGCGATGGTTGCCGGGATGTGATCCGTGCAGTTGCAAAATTCATCCAAATTCAGGGAGTCGATCTTGTTTTGGGCCACGAAGCTCAGCGTAGCCTCCAGGGCTTTTGAAACCGTGTTGCACGTGTCGAAGATCCTGTAGCCGAGGGTGATGTTGGGCAGGAGGCTGCTGCTGTTGTTGATCTCCTCGATGGCGAAAACCATGGCCTGCAGCCAGCGGAAACCACGGAAATTGAACCTGCGGAAAGAAGGTTTGAAAGTGCTCAACAGTGCTGACACGTGATTTAAGCATTTACATGCAGTTACATATGAAGTGCTGAGTTTTACCTGACACACTTTGTGGATTCCGGTCGGGCAGCGAGGTTTTCGTCTTTAGAAGAAATGCCAAAGTGTATGGGGAAAAGTCCTCCCAGCAGAATATCGCCAGTCATCTGTGCTCTCTGATTAGGCCCATATGTTGAAATGACATAACCGGACCCCAGAAGTATGAGATAATGCAGCACCAGTCGCACCATCCTGCCCTTTCTAATGGATTTTTTTGGAAAAAAGGTGATACGGTCCCTCTTATCTTGTCCCATCAGTCTGCCTGCTGCATTTTTTCAGGAGACTCATGTTTTTCCTGCTGCGACTGGGAGAAAGGAGGACAAATTTCTCTTGAAATGACCCGTTTTCTTGCCTTTGATTCCACTGTGAAATATGACGCTTGCAACCTACCTGCGTTTAAGAAGTTCGGTTTCCTCTGGAAATGAAACTCTCCTGAGATTATTTTTTAATATCTCAGCCCACGGTAATAGTCACACTGCTTCAACCAAAAGAGAGAGAGGATTTACATGAGTTTAAAGTAAAGTCACACTCGGTTGACCTTCCTTCCTGAAAGAACCGTGGCTGTGGCCACTCAACCCTGCCATCTTTGCATCAAACCTGCATCTGCCAAATACGGCTGGAAAAATGCTGGAGCAGAGCTGTGTAACGGCTGTGTACACCCCTCACTGAGGCGCAAGGAGGTAACAGAAAACACATTTAATATCCCAAACTAAATTCTTATGTTTTTTTTTCAGCAAATGTTTCCTTGAAAGTGTCCAAATAAGTAAAGAAAATGTCACTCAATTGCGCAGAATGAGCACTTTATGCATTTTAAAAGAACCCTTAACAGTCTAAAGCATGAAAGGTTGTTGAGGACCAGACTCACCAGCTGAACTTCTCTCACCTGTGGGTCTACAGAGATGTTTAGGCCTCTTCCCCAAATATCCAGTGTTGAATGAATTCACTGGCTCATGGTGCCAGCTTCCTGAGCCCCATTCTGCTGTTGAATCATTAACAGAGAGGGGTAGTCCATTTCCTTCAGCTAATGAAGACCACTCACTGTTCACTCCTAAAATAACCTCCAAACTGAAGTGGCAGAGAAAGAGATTCGTCCAGGTGCCTCATTAATGACAAAATAAACATGTATTCATCCATTTAGTTCCTTTTAAAATGTATGGTGTGTTCAATGACGTATTTTGATACGTCATTGAACACACCAACACACCACACACCGTGTCTTTATTTTGATTAGCATAATGGTTTATGTGCCCATTATTTAATATACATCACTTTTAGAACAAGTTTCACATTGTTGATATTGTTTTTAATGTTGGTTCCTTTGGTCCTAAGAGTTATTTTCCAGAAGATCTCAAATTAACAGTTTTCACAGTTTTTGGCCACAAAGACTCCGGTGGGACTCCACAAACCCCTGGAAGCATTGGATCGCACATTATGTTCCACAAACAATTCCCTCTCCCCTTCTGCTCCGATGGGCAAGCGACTGATTTGTTGCTGAGCAGAAGTTTCCAGTAAAAACACTCCGGTTTACAACATGTTGACTCACTCCAGGCCCAACCCAAGGCTTTGTCCCTAAGATGTCAGGCACAGAGATCCTAAAGGACTGAAATGCACTGCAAATTTACTTATTACTGCTGAAAGGCGGAAGCGCCCCTTTCTAAATAAAGATGGCTTTGACCTGTTTGATCAGGAGCAGCAGAGAGATTTTCAGTGTCCATATTAGCACAGCTGAAAACATTGATCATATGATCAGATGGATTCAAATAAATCATTTTGTCATTTACTGTTCAGGCCACTAAAGATGCCTAAGATAGATGGTTAAAAGTAACTACATTGTGTCCTTTATTATACATATTATACATTATTTCTGATGAGACCTCAAGCGTCAGTCATTCAGTGGTTTCCAGAAATGGCATCTACACCTGAAATGTAACAGAACGTGTCCAAGAATGTTGCGCCATGAGACGTTCACTGTGAATGGATTTATCCTCACAGATGGAGGCCGGATTCTGATCGCACAGTAACGCACGGCAGCAGCTGAAAAGGTAAAACCGTCTCTCCTAAATCTGCTATAAGTGAGAAGTTCTCATATAAAACCATTTTATTTGGAGATATTTACTGTATGCATATATTTATTTATCTGTATCTATTCTTTCTTGCTGTGATGGTAAATAAGAGCATTTATTGTAGATTGTGGATGATAAACAGAGGATGTAACAGAAGTAAATCACAAGGTGGGAAAATAACCAGGGGGATTTGTTGATATCGTCACCAGAGATGAAACACTTAATCATAGAATGCAAATCAAATTTTTAAAAAAAAAATGTGTCTCAGGATTTTTTCACATTATTAATCACAATTCAAAGTATTAAAAGCAGCCGAATGGCTTCGTTTACAGGATGACCTCGGGGAAAACAGCAGCCCTTCTGCAGAGTCTGACCCGGAGGAAACCTCTGGAGCCTGAAGGGGAAGAGTCCAACTTTCGTCGATGCCTGACCACCATCGACCTGGTAGCTCTGGGGGTGGGCAGCACGCTCGGTGCTGGCGTGTACGTGCTCTCTGGAGAGGTGGCCAGGACTGTGGCCGGGCCCAGTATCATGATTGCTTTCCTGATAGCCGCGGTGGCCTCCATCTTTGCGGGCCTTTGCTACGCTGAATTTGGAGCTCGTGTTCCAAAGACTGGCTCTGCCTACCTCTACAGCTATGTCACAGTGGGAGAGATATGGGCTTTTATCACCGGCTGGAACTTGCTGCTGTCGTATGTCATAGGTACCAGTGAGGAGCGTTCACCCTATTTTTAGCCATCTTCTGAGAGGAAACCGTTACATTTGTGTCTCCTATAGGAACCTCAAGTGTTGCCAGAGCCTGGAGTGGGACCTTTGATGATATGATTGGAAATGTTATTGGCAATTTTTTGGGCAAACATGCTGCCATGGATGTTCCTGGATTTGCTCCTTACCCAGACTTCTTTGCTGCAGGGCTCATAATGCTGTTGACAGGCAAGTTTATTCCATATAATCAGTCCTTCACCTGTTTTTAGGTCATGTTTGCTGTAGATGAGACTCATCCGTAGAATCTGCTTTCTTCTTCATAGTATAGAATTTCTTTTGTTTCAAAAATTCTTTCTTTCATTTATAGGGATCCTTGCATTTGGCGTTAAAGAGTCAGCCATTGTCAGTAAGATTTTCACAGCGGTTAACATCCTCGTTTTGCTGTTTGTTGTCCTCTCTGGCATCATTAAGGGCAACCTCAGCAACTGGTGCATCACTGAAGATTCACTACTGGACCAATACAAGTGCACTTTTCTAAAACTATTTTCTGCAAGAATGAAATTTCTCAATACGTTTGCTAATTGTCATTGAGCTTCTAAGGGTCAACATCTGTTCACAGGAACCAGACATCACTAAATGAAACTTTGGCACACGGCAGTGGAGGTTTTTTCCCCTTCGGTTTCGAGGGAACCTTGGCTGGGGCAGCCACATGCTTCTATGCATTTGTTGGATTTGACTGTATTGCTACAACCGGTAATTTCACTGACAGATATGAACTTCTGTAAACCTTCAAACAGGTACAGTGGTGGAGCAAAACGTCGAACACATGACACTGAATTATTTAAAAATGTGTTTTTCTTCAGGAGAGGAAGTCCAGAACCCTCAGAAATCAATCCCTGTTGGAATTGTTGTATCACTCCTGATCTGCTTCCTGGCTTATTTCGGCGTGTCTGCTGCCCTTACCCTCATGATGCCGTACCATTTGCTCAGTGTTCACAGCCCTCTGCCCGTGGCCTTTACATACATTGGTTGGGGCCCTGCGAAATATGTCGTTGCTGTTGGATCCCTCTGTGCATTGTCAACAAGGTTGAAAAACACACACACAAACCAAACTTTTTGTGGTCTTTGATTAGTTATTTTATTATTTGCTTTTCTTTTCACAGCCTGCTGGGATCAATGTTCCCAATGCCCCGTGTTCTCTTCGCCATGGCCAGGGATGGACTTTTCTTCAGACCGCTCAGTAAAATAAGCAGCAGACAAAGTCCTGTCACAGCCACTCTGGTCTCTGGAGTTGTTGCAGGTAAACTATAGGTCACAAAGCCTTTAGGCCGACAGTACATGTGTAAACCTTATATGTATGTCTTTGTCTTTGCAGCTATTATGGCACTATTGTTTGACCTTAGAGCTCTGGTTGACATGATGTCAATTGGAACCCTCTTTGCCTACACCCTTGTTGCCATTTGTATCCTCATATTAAGGTAAGAGTCCTCACATGCTTTTTCAATGATAATACATTCATTTTACCTGGAAAAATACTTTAATAATGATGAGATGCTTTAAAGAGGAGGGCATTAAAAGAGGATTTCATCACAAATTCAAAATGGACAAAACCTAATGAACATCTCGTATTAAGGCATCTATGGTTTTGCACATTCAAACAATATGTTCATCCATATATTTATTTTATTTTACAGGTACCAAGCAGAGGTCATTGAGGATCCTGGTTTGACTAAAACACAATCCTTTTCAGTTACAGAATTACTATATCCCCCTTTACAAGCCACCACACGTACATCAAAAAATGTGTCTGTCTCTTCTGTTTTTATTAGTAAGTGACATCCTAAAATACCAGTTTGAATACAGATGATTTCCATTGCTTCCATTGGAGTTGAAATTCTGCATTTTTTCTTATCACAGTCTTTTTAGTCATCGGCCTGAGCCTCTTCATATCAAGAGCTGCTGGCTCCCTGCAGGCCTTCAGGTGGTGGAATTTACTTTGTGCCTCTCTGATTGTGCTAATTGTGTGTATTGGTGTGGCGCTCATCTGGAGACAACCACAGAATACAGCTAAAGCTGCATTTATGGCAAGTATCACACTACATTAGTTAATGGCTGGTTTTATGGGAGAAAAATACATATTTTGAACCATTGATGTCTGAAATCTTGTACCATAAAGCACATTTCTTCACTTTGATCATAATTCTGCATTTTCAGGTTCCCTTTGTGCCATTACTTCCTATTTTCAGCACATTTTTTAATGTCTATTTAATGGTGCAACTTGGATCAGACACATGGATCCGCTATGCGGTGTGGATGGCTTTAGGTACGTTAAAAATAAACCTATGACACACAAATTCAAATTTTAATGGTGTGTAAATAAAACAAGAGACGGCAAAACTTTTCTCTGAACAGGTTTGCTCATCTACTTCTGTTATGGGATTCATCACAGTGTGCAGAAACAAAGGTTCCACAGTTCACAAAGTCATGCTAATGTTAATAGCATCGCCTCCACCATGGAGCAAAACTGTGAGTCTGGTTTATAGTGGCTCTTGTAGACTCATGGTTTGTTGATATGTGTATTTTTTTTGTGCAATTGTCAAGCAAATAAAAATTGATAAATGCATTTTATAATTTTTTTTTTACAGAATTTATTTAAGCAGCTTGTTTCATTAAGACTTGCATTTTTATTGTTTCATTATATTTTAATGAAATTAATGAAAATGTTTCCAAATTTGCTTTAATATGTGTTATGTATCTATACAACTTAGTTGTTCTGCACAAAAAAATATATTATTTGTAATTATTGTGGTTTTCCTTGCTTTTACAATGAATACTGACATGTTGGTTTAATATTTCATATTAGTAAAAAAATGTGAACACCCAAAGCAATAGGATCCTTTTAATTTGCATTCTTATTATATTAATGAAGTACCACGTAGTTGCATGTTTACTTTGAGAAATATTGCCAACTCACACATTACATGTTGGTCGTATACAAACATTTTTTGCAAGAAAAATGGGCCTTGTTTTTGTATGGCACATTTCATTTATGTATAATCATCGAGATCTTGTGTTTCATATTATGGATGATATAGATTTAAATATCTCTTTTGCTCACCTTAACTGTTGTTTTGCTATCTTTAATTACCAGTGATCCAAAGCTTGTCAATGAGCAATGTATATTGCGTACATAATGACTATAAGCCTTGGATCCTGTTAGTTCTTGTTTTAAGCAAAAATTAGAAATTTAAATCTTTAACTATTCTCTAATCATACGCTTGTTGTAATCAAAGAATTTATTGGTCACAATATGGGCTTGTAGAAATAACATTTAATATTTTGGCTCTTTTTTAAAAAAAAAAGAAAGGAAAGGAAAAATTGGTAGGAACCAATGAAAGACGACTTTGTTTATGAGGATTCCGTTTAAAATGCGCACCGTGTAGCACCATTCTAACCAATCAGAGAGCGCGGAACCTGGGGTTCGTCATCAGTGACGTCACCGTTTTTAGCCAATCGGTGAGCCGTTCTGCGGCGGAAGCGCATTGTTCAAAAATAAAACGCTGTCGGGTAAAAATCAGCTGAGAGTCAGAATAGCAGCGGTCGGAGGACAGTGTCAGGTGGGAGCCATCGGGTTTCGATCCTCAACGCTCCATCAGCACACAGGTCATCTGAATTAAGACGATTTACGCACGAATTTGTAGAAGAAAAGGTACTACACGCGTTCGACATACGAGGTCAGTGGAATTAATATTAAAAAAATCTGTTTGGATGATAGACAACAATCGACAAACACCTGCAATGAAAAAGTGACTGGTGATCCTTGTATGCAGTAAAGTTGAAGCAATTTATTGAGAATAAATGTAAAAGTTTTCTTTTCTAAAGGGGTTCATGTACACTCAAGTCCCAGCCAGCTTTTTTAGCATTATGTGAAGTCTTTACACAGCCTCGTTTGTGTGTGTTTCTGTATTCTACTATGTTAGCTACGGTAGCTAACAACGTACTACACGAGATCTAGGTGAATCTATTTTGAAATTCAGTCTACACGATTTTTACCTGTGGGTTTGTAAAATTATTTCAAATACGTTTTTCTTCTGCACCAAAAATGCAACGTTCAAAAACGACGCGTGGATTGTGAAATAACTTTCCTGTTTGACTTCTATAATGGCTTCTGTGTGTGACGTTTTCTTTTACCACGCCCCTTTTAAACATATATTTACACGTGCTTTCAATCTATATCCTGTGTGGAAAAAGGATTTTCGAGGTGGTGTTTTGGTGGCTTACGGTGATTTGATTGTGTACTTTCTGTGCATTTTACAGGTAAACATGGCGCTGTCTTTGTCCTCCCCATCTGGATATGCCTTTGATGAGGACGAGGAAATGGCTGTATTTGAGTCTACAGCAGCAGTACATGGGGGGCCTTCCAGACCTCGTTTACCTGAGATATCTGTCATTTCCCCAGGCCTGAACAGTCAATCCGAACTGGTGAGAAAGTCCAAGGATTTTGGAGCTTTTGTCACGTTTCCTTTCCAGTTTTCATTGCGAACTGTATCGATTTCATGTGATGGCGCATCATTCTGTAAATGTAATCCTTAAATATTTTCTAGAGAGCACCAGTTAAGCCTGTTGTGGTGACACGCGGAAACTGTGATGAAGGTAGCACTGAAAGAGTGAAGGTATATGTGCGTATCCGACCACTTACTGAGGTGGAGAAAGGCCGAGGAGAAGACCAGGTATGATTGCTTGACTTCCTCTGGGTATTCGGTTACTCTTGCTAGTAAAGGGCTTAATACTACGAGGTTTACATTCCTTCTTTTAGGGTTGTGTGGCAGTTCAAAATGATGAAGCGCTGCTCCTCAAAGCTCCAAAAGAATCACAGAACATGAAAACTGCGGAGCGCGGCATCGGCCCGAGCATGCACAAGTTCAGCTTCTCAAAGGTGGGTGGGTCGCTCTCACCTTCAGTTGTGTTTCTATTCCATTTATATGGTCATTGCTCAAACCAAATCAGACCAATCTTCGTTTATATAGCATCTGTAGGAATCAAGATTGTTTCTAGGCACTTTCCAGAATCCCAAGGTCTAACCCCCAACAAGCAACAGTGGCAAGGAAAAACTCCCCTTTAACAGGAAGAAACCTTGAGCAGGACCAGTCTCATGTAGGGGGACCCTCCTGGTGATGGCTGGCTGGGTAGAGACGGGGGAGGACAGGTAGAAGAGAGACTAGGCAGAGATCAGGGAAATACATTTAATTATAACAAACTGCTGGTGTAAAAGTTGAGTGGGTCAACGGAGTCGCAGGTCAGCATAAAGCTAAAAGGCAGCGATACCTTTAGATGGATACAGAGAGGGGGAGAAGCAGAGAAACTACACAAAAAATAACATCACTGCTCTAGTCGGTGGAGAGGAGAGGAGTAGCTCAGTAGATTGACGGTGCAGTAAATCATTCCCTCAATGTTTTAAATACAATATACAATCATCCATCTTTCATAGATTTTTGGACCGGAGACCACACAGCAGCAGTTCTACGAGCTAACCATGAAGGAGATGGTGAAGGACGTGCTTCAAGGAGAAAACAGACTCTTGTATACTTATGGAGTCACCAATTCTGGAAAGACTTACACCATTCAGGGTAAGACTTTTGGATTCTAGAATATTCATTTAGAGCCCAGATTTGAAGCTGTTCAGGTAGCTTCATACATCTTTAATCACATGCATTGATCTACAGGCAGCGGACAGGAGGCAGGTCTCTTGCCTCGGGCCCTGGTGTCTCTGTTCAGGAAGCTGCAGGGTCGTCTGTATGCTGCCATGGACGTGAAGCCTGTGATGTGCCAGGACGTGAGACAGCTTGATGCAAGCGAGGTCAGAGCAGAGGAAATCCGGAGAAACTCTCTTCTCAAAGAGGTAAATAATGCAGTTTATTGGTGCTGTCCTAGTGTTTGTTGTCACCAAATCATTTTTGTACAGTTGTATTTCTTTAAAATGTCATTTTAAATAACACACCATTTGCTGTGGTTAGTTTTCTTCTACAGGGGAATAGAACAACATGACGCAGAATCACAAACGCAAAAGTGTCTTCCCTCAAGTGGATTTTTGTTCTGATTTTCATTTGTTGCTTGTTACAGGATGAGAATCTAAGTTGTCGCCGTGGCGGCAACACCAGCACCTGGGACAGCGGCATTGGAGGACTGTCCTCCATCAGTAATATGGCCTCCCAGTTTGAAGGTGAATAACAGTGATATATTCCAAATTGAGCTGTCAGTTTTAGAGACTGTCAAACAGCAGCTGGGTACACTTCAGGGTTTATTAGAGTACTCGTAGATATTTGAAATAACTTTCTAGCAACTTACTCATGCTGAATTATTTCTGTAAATGACAGCGTTTGTCTGTCTGCAGATCCTGACAGCGTTTGTCTGGAGCCCGACAGTCTTTCTCACAGCCGAGAAGATCTGCAGGAGGGAGTTCAGTTTTCTGTCTGGGTGTCCTTCTATGAGATCTACAATGAGTTTTTGTACGACCTATTGGACATTTCACCCTCACTGCAGCCCAGAAAAAGGGTCACACTGAGGCTGAGTGATGACAAGCAGGGAAACCCCTATGTGAAAGGTAAAATGAATTTATTAAAGAAAAATATACATTTAAATGTGCTTCTGCTGCTTCTCAGAGTCAATAGTTCTTTCTTGTTCCGCCAGACCTCGCTTGGATCCAAGTGCGCAGTGCTGAGGAGGCTTGGAGGATTATTAGAGCTGGACGTCGTAACCAGAGCTTCGCCAGCACTCACCTTAACCAAAACTCCAGCCGTAGGTAGGACCCATCAGCTTCTTCTATTCAACCTGTGATCTTGCTTCATTTTAATTGACTGGGGACATCTCCACCTCTCTACATGTATTTATCACCCAAACAGCCACAGTATTTTCTCCATCCGTGTCCTGCACATCCACCCAGAGACGCTTTCATCACCATCCATACACATCAGCGAGTAAGTGGACGATTGCTGCCATTGTTTAGCCGAGAGCTCCTATAATGTGGGATCCTGTGCTGGCTTTTGTCTAGACTGACCGTGTGTGACCTGGCTGGGTCAGAGCGCTGCAAAGAGCAGAGTAGTGGTGAGAGGATGAAGGAGGCCACCAACATCAACACCTCCCTTTTAACGCTGGGGCGCTGCATCACTGCCCTGAGACACAACCAGAATAAGTATGTAGGACATTGATGCTGTATGTCTTGTGTCGGTGAACAATCCAGCTGTATCTTTAAAAACCTTCCTAAAACATCCAGGAGCCGTCCGCCTCAAGTGGTGCCTTTCAGAGACAGTAAACTGACCCGGGTCTTGCAAGGTTACTTTTGTGGCCGAGGAGTCTCCTGCATGGTGGTCAATCTCAATCCGTGTGCCTCCATCTATGACGAGACCCTCCAAGCCCTCAAATTCTCCGCTATTGCTACACAAGTAAGAAAAAGCATTTCATTAAACATGCCCTGTGAGGCTCAGGTATATTTAAGTGTTGTGTTGGTGTGGAACCCAAAGCGAGATAAGAATTTCCTGAAATGATTTCAGCTGGTCCACGGACCGTCTACAAAGACCAGAGTGGCGTACATCCTGTCACTGCTGCGTGAGCCAGCAGCACATGCTAACGAAAGCACAATGATGGAAGAAGAGGGAGAGGATAGTGATGTTGAAGACGGAGACATCACCATGTTAAATACAGAGGTAGCTGTTCTGTCCTGTGAGCAGAAAATGTGCGCTTGACTTTGCTCTGGAATCAACTTTTTGTTGAGTCCGGGGTTTTGGGATAGCTCAGCGACCACTGACGGCCCACTTCATCAACCTAATGTGTCTTTATCAAGGCTCTGCTGAAGGCCATCGATGTCCTGAAGAGGGAGGTGCAACGTCAGCGCGAAGAGAAAGAGGCTCTCGAGGCAAATGTTAGGGAGCAGGTTGTTTCTGAGATGATGGAGGTCATCAATGACATGCAGAACGGCTTCAGGTGTGTGTGCTCGAAGAAAACTGGCTCCTCGGATGTTTTTAAGCTACCTATTAGTTTGAATTAATAGGTCTTTTTTTGATATGGCAGAGAGACTTTGGAGGCACAAACGGCAATTATTGAAGAGCGATATGAGGACAAAATAGCTATTCTCCAAAAACATCTGAAGAACTTCTACAGCCAGGAGCTGAAGGTGAGAACTAGCTGTAAATTGCAACTTATTTCCAGCCATTACACTTTGAATAAAAGGGACCCAAGGCAAAATTTATTTTCATTTCTTTTAGGAGAGGGAACAGGAGATTCAAACTTTGGCTGCTGCCCTTGAAACAAAGAAGCAAGACGAGTCTGTACAGACATCAGTTCTACACGCCGATGCTGAAGGTCCTCGACGTTCTCAGCGGCTCCTGACTCAAAGTGAACAGGGCAGACTTCACCTGGAGCTGGAGCAGTGTCGCGCTGAGCTGCTGGCCAGAACGGAGGGTACGTGTTGTTTTTAAAACGGCAAACGTGTTGAGAGGCCTGTGTTCACGGCTGCCTTCTGATTGCAGAGGTGACAAAATTGAAAATGCAGCTGGAAGTTCCTGGTTTAGCTGGAACTTACACCAGCTCCGCCGACCGCAAGCTGGAGGAGGGACAGAAGGTCAGTTACCGCTCGGCTTTTACCTCCCTATTCTTTCTCCTCTGCGAGTGCGTTAACAGTGATTTATTTTTTGTCCAACAGAACCTGCGCCAGCTGCGCTTGGACCTGCAGCGACTTGGTACGGACCTGCAGTCTGGTGAGCGGGCCTGCTGTCGCAACACAGGAGGAGAGAAGCTGAGACATGCGCTGACCGCTGCGGATGAGACATTAGCCAAACAGGTACAAGTTCATTTATAGTTTACCCCCAAAGTGTCCAGTTTGATGGTAAATAAAGCAATAGTTAACCATTGCTCATTTTGTTTTGAAAGCTATGTATTCTTAAATGCGATTGTAATTTTAAAAGCTCTCTCTTCCCCTCTCCTTTCTCCACTAACAATTTTGGTGCACAGCCAGCCTTAAAGATTAAATCTAGTTACCTAACAGTCAGCACTAGCAGATACCTGCAAACGCATGTTCCAGCTGCACTGTCTCTCCCACCTTCACCCTCTCTGGCCTTGTTTAACCCTCATTGACCGACTTCTTCTTAGGATCAGATCTTGGTGGAGCTGCAGAATAACCTGATGCTTGTAAAGGCTGATTTAAGGCGCAAAGCAGAGATCCTGGCCCAGATGGACTCTGCTCCTCCCCAGTTTCCCCCCACCGGTTCTGATCCAGCACCTTCCTACGGCTCGTGCAAGAAAAGGGGCTGCGGCGTCACCGTGCCCTGCAACACTGAGAACCGGCCTCCACTAAAACGGCCCTTTTTCCCATCCCTCTTTCCTACACGCACCCCTACACGTAAATACAACAGTCGTTTGGCGGAGGAGGCTAATGTCACCCCCTACACACGGATCTTGAGATCCCGTCAGCCGTCTCCCCCAAGCAGCCCTGCCTCCACCCCTCGCAGCCTCAGGGGGAAGTACTAAGATCCCTGGAGCTTCAGCAGTAAAGTCTTCCTTTAGAAGAGGGGTGTTCGGAACCATCACAAGGTCCAGATCCAGACAGAGGCCCATCGTTAGGTGATTTTTCTGCAAAAACACTACTCCCCAAAGTTTTTATTTTATATTACTTGTATATATTCAGCCTTTTTAAGTGCAGTTTATTCAATTATTCCAACTCCAGTTGAGTTAAAAAAGCTGCGATTTAATCTTTATAATTATGGGAATTGAGGTTGAAGTGCTTCTGTAAGTCTGTAATTCTTTCACTTGGCTTTACTGTAAATATGTTTGTGTTTCTCACAATAAAGATCTTAAATGTTTAACCGTTGTAATGTCTTCTTGATTACCATACACTCGTGTCCTCTGGGGTCAAATCGATCCCACCTGGATTGACTATTATTGAAACCATAGTAGTCCTTTTAGCCTACTTTGGTCTAATTCTCTCCTTTCAATTTCACATCTGTTATTTTCAGACCATTTGAATGAGAAGATTTAACACCAGGGTTAAATCAGTCTCTCACATCATTAAAAACCATTTAATCATATTGTTTTTTCATGTATGATTAAAATAAAAGCATGCATCAAAAGCACACAGCCTGTTAGCCAACAGGGCTTCAAATTGTGTTCTTAACTGACTCTCCTGTATAAATAAAGATTTATTATAACATGCAAGGGCAGTTCCAGTGTCATGTTAAAATGTGATTGTGTCGATCTCTGGAGGTAAAGTTCCAACAGCTGTGCACCCAAACATCCTGCTGATTTATATCATTTTTAATAATAAAAAAAACTGCTTATTTAGCAAATATATGCACTTTTACTTTGAATAACATAACTTTCAGATAGCACATTTAAACAAAGTCACACTATGTTACATGATGCAAACAACTGTCCATTTTACAGCAAGTTAATAGGAAAAGGTGGACGTCAGGGTGTAAAAGAGATGAGGTTGAGTGGAGACACCCTCCTGACTGGAGTGTTGTTGTTGGAGAGCGGCGCAAACAGATCTGCGGACGGTGTTTCAATTTGATCTCTAACCTGCGAGATCTGCCTCAACAGGGCTTTCCCCTCTTCTCGAGCCTACAAACAGAGAGACAGTTAGCACCGTTTCCACGGCGCCGCATCAGCTGACGATGGGAAAACACAGGCGCACTTACGTCGTTGTAGTCGCAACATCGCTGAGCGCAGAGCGACGCCTCGTCGTAGAGCTTGTTTTTGAAATAGTACTGACCCAGGTACCGCAGAGCTGTGCTCACCTCAGCGTGCTCCAATTGCTCCTGAAATAAGAACATCTTGTAAAAAAAATGGAATGAAACTCCCAACATTTTACTTCAACCGTTTCCAGATCGGTGCACAAGTTGCAGATTGGTCATGAAAAGAGGCGGCCGTGCACTGACCCCGCAGGAAAAGATGTCCTGTATGTAAAGCATGTAACACTGAGCGGCGTCATCAGACTCGTTCAGCTGCTCATGGAGTCTGAAACAGAGGAACACAGACAATTCACAGCTCTGGATGATGCAAACACCACTGAGCATACATTTAAGCCAAAAAAGGGAGATGGATTATATGCCTATGGCAACTTACTTTGCCAGTTTGAGCAGAGCCATTTTCTCTACATCTCCAACAGAGTATGCCCTCCAGTAACACTGCACAAGAAGGGAGCATCCATCAGCTCTTCACTATAAGGGACTAATGGAATAATAGCTCACTGACAGGCGTATCCTACCTTCTTTGCTTCGGCTTGTTGTGACAGCTTTTCATAGCTTTCACCCAGTGCGACCAACATACGCGAGTCATTGGGTCTGTAAAAGAAAGACCACTTCATCAACCATTGCAAGGCTACAGTATTGTGTTTGGGAGAACGAGTGTTCAACATACCGGAGTTGGTGAGCCTTCCGATAATAATACAAACAGTAAAATGGCATCCTGAGGATCTCATATGTTTGACCCAGACCATACCAGGCTCGGTAGTCACGCTTGTTCACCTCGATGGCATGTCTGAAATAGAAAGAAAACTTTATGCACTTGATGGACGAATCTCTCCTAAAAGTGGGCGATGATTCCAGTTTCAGGCTGACCTGTATGCTTGTATGGCAGCTGAAGTGTTCTTCATCTCCATGTACTCGTGGCCCATGAGGGTCCAGGCACCGAGGCAGCGAGGGTTGAGTTTGAGGGCCCGCTGGAAGTACAGCGCTGCCTTCTCGTGCTGAGAGCGTAAACTGTAATAGTTTCCTTTGGGTGACACAAGATAAATTACTTAAATACGATAAATAGGCTCAGATTAAGAGATTAAAAAGTTCCCTCAACAAAACTGCTAATCTGTTTACTTTAACACTTACCAATGACGCAGCATGTCTCCACTCTGTACTTATCAATCTCCACCAGGTTGTGGGCCAAGTAGCTCAACTCTGGCTTCATACTCTAAAACCCAGCAGAATATTAACATCTTAATCTTTTGACTTTTAGATTTAGAGGCTTTAACCAAACTCAACAAACCAAACCGGACATTGTACGGCTTGAACAGCAAACTCACTTTGACATACAACAGGTTGGAGAACGTGTCCATGTTGTCGATTCTGTAGGGGTCCCGATCCCTCAGCTCGTTGAACATAGCCAAAGCTTGGTCAATATCTGAAATCAAAAGGACGACGAGTGCTGTTTTAACGCTGCGTCTCTCTTCTGATGACGAAACATCTCTCAAAAGGTGAAATACTCACCTCTGATATTGTGGTAGGCAACAGCAATCTGGGAGATTATATAAGTACTTTTAGAGAAGCCAGCTTCAATCAGGTTCTGGTATTTCTGCAGCGCTTCTTTGATCATTTGTAACTCTGTGTACATGTGAGCCATGAAGAAGTCTTTGATCCAGCAGTCTGGCAGAGACAGTGATTTCAACTGTGGATAAAGACCAAGAGAGAAAAACATCTCAACTACTTGAAATCATCTTCTCTTTAAATTGCCGACTGTCAGATCACATTTTTTGCCTGGAATGTTGTCTTAAAGGCTTTTATTTTTACCATTTCATTGTTCGTGACAAGGTTTCCAAGCTCCAGCCAGGCTCCCCAGTGAAGAGGAAGGGCATGAATTGCCTCAACAAACACCTCCACTGCCTCCTTTATCAAATCAAGCTTTCGAAGTACCACACCATACCTGCATTTACACACACACACGCACACGCACGCACACACACACACACACGGGTCACAATCAGGCTGACAGGCTCCTGTAAAAAGGTGGGAAGGAGAGAATTTAATTTAAAGTTATGATTCTTACAGATATAAGGTGAAGCCATCCAATTCTCCTGCGATGTGCTTCTTACTGAGCTCCACCCTCAGTTCCCGTAAAGCTTCGTTTCGTACCTGACCCTTCTCCAACGGACCTAGAATCAAATATTGAATGATTCTGACAAAGAATTACAAATGAATTTGGTGGTCTGTAAATAAAAAAACAATCAAGTCCTTACCCAGGCTGTCCACAGTTTCATCATCTTTCTTTTTCTCTCCTGACTAAAAAAAAAAAAAATCCCTTGCTGTTAAAATATTCCCCAAACATAAGCTGCCTTTTCTTGAAAAAGAATCAAAGATTAAGGTATAGGTGTGTAATGAATACAAACTCACCAGGTAACGAGAATACATGTATAAGAAATAAGACTTCTGACTGCAGCAGCCTTTCAGAAAATACGCAGCCCGATCATATTCTTTCAGATCAAAGTAGGATTTAGCCAGTGTAAGGGCATCCAGGTCTTGAGCATCTTCCTGTGATTGGACAGATATAAAGGAAAAACATCTAGAACAAACTATAACATCTAGAACAAACTATAACAGAATAAAATAGTATTACAAAAAAGCAGACCTCAGTAAAGGGCGGCGATGGAGGTAATTCATCCTTTGGAAGAGGTGCCAAAGCAAATGCTAATTCAGAAGCCCTAGAATGATGAATAATGATAAATAAAGAAATTGTTCAACTTATATGATAGATAACAATTGCAATAAGTACTACACGTGAATAAAATATCTGAATTCTGTTTCTGCGACGCATCTACATTCTAATACCTTTTATTTTATACCTAACAGTACAAAATTAGGAACAGAAATACTTTGCAACTAAATTCTAAAGAATCGCTGCTACTAATGTATTCAGGCAAGCTCATATGATTTTGAACCAACACCCCATGTTTTCCTACATTTCAAAAACGCTATTGCCTGGAATCGATATTACTTACCCACAAATTATTCACAAGTCTTATGGGTTTTCAAATAAATAGTTATATTTAAGCGTTTGCAACAATAATGAAACTTTCCAAGGCTCAGGCGTTAGAAAATTACTTTACTGAGGTGTGTGAACAACACTGCTACCGTGGCTAACACTGAGTATTTGCGTATTAAGACAGGATAACAGGGTAAAGAACTATGCCAGTAATGGCATATTATTCAGTCTCACCACTTGACGCTGTGTAAAAGTCCTCTTTCTTTGCAAAGACATATTACTGATATAAGCTGTTTTTTTATTTGCACTAAATCCCCAAACTCACTACAGAGAGCCGCCATTTTTGTATAGCGCCGAGCAAGCACGCTATTGGTGGAAGACGAGAGAGGAAGTCCAGCCCCTGAAATTACGTAGCTTCCGGTAACAGTCGCGACTAGAATAGAGGAGGCGCTCCTTAATATTATTCAGGAAAACGAATTCAAAATTATTTAAAGTAAAAGTTCACTAAGATACACTAAGAAACACTTTGAACCTGACTGAAGTCTTTGTTGTTTCTAAACTCAACAAAAATAAATGCAACAGTCTCATTGTGAATTGTATCTGTGAATTGTATCTCTAAATTAAATGTTATTATTTTATTACCTCACCATAACCACCACTTTGTACACCAGCTCAGACTCCTTCTAATAGCGGAGAAACTCCCAAGATCCAATTTTAGCATTTGGGGTTGGACCGTAGAGGCCCTTAGGCATGACCTTCAGGAGAAAAACAGAGGAGTCAAAGACACAAATAAAGTAGGAACATTACAACTGTGACGTATAAAAATCCAGTCAGTCATAGGTAAAAAACAAAACATATAGCAATGCATTTCCATTACTAGAAGAGAAAATTCTAACTATATTTGATAAACAGAATAAACTACTGACTCAAAGAAAAACAAGCCACAAAAACCTGGTAGGTGTACTACAAAAGATTACACTCGCACTTGAATCCACAGGACAAAAGTTCCACTAGCTTTTATCACGGTTAAAACTTGTTCTTCGGGTTTTGCTTGGTAAGGATGATTGTCCTCTAAAAGTTCTCGACAGGAAAGCCAATTCTTTTGTGCCAACAATACAAAGCCTCTTTTGATCACAGAGCTTATTGATGCCTGATGGTGCCTGCGCCTGGATTGTTCAGCAATTTTGTCGATTTCATGTAACATCTTGGTTGTATCTGTAGACCCATCAGTCTTATTTAGTTAAAATGAGCAGAAAGGTTAGGAATTAAACAAATATCTGCTGTATCCAATATGGCCAAGGGGTGGCAGTACATAACCAGACTCACCAAATGAAGGAAGGAAAAACAAGAAAGAAATGCTCCACTGCAGCCATTCGGCTTGTAACTTCGGACATAACAGGAAAGATTTGGAAAAATGGAGGGTTGAATAATTTTTCAAATACACTGATTTTTAGATTGTAATGTCTTTTTGAGCACATTCATTTAACACGTCACAACTAACTCTTATCAGGAAACATAATGGGAAAAAAAATGCTGCATAAATCTCACTTGTTAGTCATGTTATTTCCAATTAGGCTCAAAATTCATCCTGGCAGAAAGGCTGCTGAGGCCCATTGTATTCCTTTGCTCCATTTGGATGCAGCACCTTCCCCCCCTGTCTGTTTTCTGTTAGATGTTCTCTGTCAGACATGTTTCCCTATTCTCCCGAGCAGAAGCCAGATAAAAGACTGACAAAGTAATCAAGCAGCGCTGGAGTTTACAAGGACAAGCACATGGCTCAGTGAGCAGGTTAAAAGCACTGCGGCTATACGCCACATCCATTGTTTTCATTGAACCTGCCACACAATATCCACACGAATTCCAGAGCTCTCACTGCAACTCCATGACGCCCTTGTGACTGCGGCGTACCTGCAGGATTTGATAGTGGACATGTGTCCGAATGTATATGTGGAGTCTGCCGTAAAGTCTCGTTGTTTTAGAGATGCCTGTTTGTTTTTCTTCCACTACTACAACCACATCTGTACAGTGGATTACAGAGGATTAGAGATGCATCCGCATTTGTAACAATTTTCGGTGCCAGTTGTCGTCCACTTATGTGTCAGCACTTTCTGACACAAAGCTGAAATGCATACTGCCGACTGCGGTACGTACACAGACATTTCTAAAACTAATATTGCCTCAATAAAATTGCTAGTGTGGCAGTTATTAGTGTGTTATAACGGCAAAATGTCTCATTTAAGGAGAACAAAAGTTCAAATGAGCTCAGCGTGCATGAGTCTATTGTTATTATCACCATCATTATAGTAAATAAAGTCTCACTGACAGAAGATATGGAGATGCTACATGCCGGTGCCAAGTGGTCTGCAACCACTTTATTGATGACTGATTTTCAAGAAATCTGAGCAAATTATAGCAGAATGATGAATGATATTATGAAAATGGAAACCCCGTGAGGGTCGAATGACAACATCACATCATATTTCTCTTTATTTGGCATCTGGAGCCGTCGATGCAGAGATACATGTAGCACATTCTAATCAAACCTTCAGAGATGATGTACAAATATCTAGAGCCAAACAGACGCACCAGTGCCTCATTATCATGCGCAGTACGGTTACCAGAGATCAAATGTGTACTTTCCACCACTAAAAAATACATCAAACTCTACTTGGCTATGCAACTGAGCTGATTCAACATCGTTTTTCAAATTCTCCGTGTCTCTGGTTTTATATAAAATAAGATGATTTAAAAATGACCTGTTGCTGTTCAAGTACATCACCCTCGCTGTTTGAGGTCAATATTATTGATCAGGAGTATCAGCCCTTGAAATCGGCAAAAGAGCATCTGCAACATAAATTACCTGCGATATCTTCTATCGTTTTTGAGTGATTTATTCTGGACCAAGAGTTAAAAACAGTGGCCATTTGCCTCCTTGGGTACCAAGAGCGTGACTCAGTAGCTCTGAAAACCCACATTGGTCAAATACTAACGTGGAGGCGTCACGCGATGCTCTCCAGAAACATGTGAAGCCTTCCGTCATGGCTGTTACAGATGTGTGATGTTCGTGCACAGAGGGAGAGAGGAGCGATCTGTTTTGGGCATGAGATGAATTTGCCCTGTGGGACAGGTGCTGAGAGGAGCGGGAGCAGACACAATAAATCTAATGTTACGCGCGAACCCTGGATTTCCACTTCAGAGGAACGCGGGGAACATGTAACTAATGGTGGATCCATATGGAAATGCTCCGTCAACGATGTGCTTTTATGCCAGAGGTTCTATTTCCTGTAACATGATAACCCCTCTGACCCTCTTTCATCAGCATAAACCAGCTGGTGGACAAAGAACCACACCGAGTCAACCTCGGTTACCCTCCATTCGAGCCAGACGCCCCTGTTTTAACCAAAATGGTGGGCAAAAACAACATATCCATGGGCTCCGTGAGTTCAAACACAATCAACAGGAGAATTGATTCAGGCCAGGAATGACAGCAGGGAATGAGAAGGAGAGTGATGTTTTCTTCACCCAAGGCCATGTAAATACATGAGTTAATAGTTTATGATTCATGACTTTATACATGAATTCTGATATCAATTCTCTTTCGTCTATGAAACCTACGAGGAGTATTGTAAATTTATAGCAGGGCTGCAAGGTTCTCTGTTGCCCACATGGTGCAGCGCTCCCAGTTAATTAAGAAGTGGGGGCTATTGTTTATTGTGGCTTATCATGGTGTTGCAGAGATACCGCCGCTGACGAAGTGATGCGGCTTTTCATTTTTAGGCATTTAAACTCATTTGAAATTCGGCTTCTTTTGGTTTATGTCATTATTCTGTTTCATTGTTCCTGTCCTTATCTTTTGTCCACTGCAGTTCTACCTAATTAGCTTCACAGGGTGCTGGAGAAGGAGTGGTCAGTGGGCGATGATGACACACACCATTCCCTCACACACTCACCCGGAGGTAAGTGTGAGCTTCTGCTCAACGTAATGTGCATGTCATTGGGCTGATCATCACACTGTCTCATGGCAGCAAATTTGCTAAAAATCCAACATGGACACAATAACTGGTCAGGCAGGTACCCTAAACATATAGGTGCACAGATTTTATGATGGCGCCTCTAGTGTTGTCACCTCTTGACCTACGCGGCTCGACCTCCTGAACCCCACTCGGTAACAGTCACCACAAACTCACACTGACTCGAATAAAAGTTTTAAGGGGGAGGAAATCTCTAAAAATACCAAACAATTCCACTCTGGAAGGATCAATATTGAGATATTATATTTGAGCTGTTGCAAAACTAAAGAACTGACTGAAGTTTGTGTTAAATGACCTGTTGAAAAGATCCCAAAACAAGTTCCTCCGCTCTTATTAAAGTGAAACAAAGAGCACACAAAGATGACATTATCGTGTTGTTTTTGAATGAATGTGACACGTCGGTGCCGCCTTTTTTCCGGCCTCAGTAACTCGTTCCCACGCTAAGACCTGTTAGCTCTAATGTTTGGAAACACTAACTGCACAACTGCCTCTCAGGCGGCCTAACGAACAGCAACAGATGAAATATCCCCGCGGACAAAACAACACGTGAACTGAGCGTTGTGTCAAACCCTCACCACGCTGCCCCTCGCTGGAAGTGTCCTCATCTTTTTATGGGCTGTATTGGATGAATTCTACTACCTGTATTTATTGTAATTACTGGCAGAGAAGAGCTATGTATTTCTCTCTCTCTTTTAAAAAAAAATAAAGGCCAAGAAGAAGAAGCACATTGGAAACTTCAGTTGTAGAAAAGTGCTGAAGCCATTGAGTTCCCATTATGTCTGTTTTATCCCTCAAATTCCTCCTATTATATTCTCCCACAGTGGTGCACCTTGAGCTTATAAAAGCAATTTAGGAACTGAAAACATTTCTTTCCTCTCTTTGTCTGTGCAAGTCTTTGTTTTAAATTCTTGCACACGGTGGCCCTAAAACTAAATTAATTAAAAACTGAGCAGGATAATTAATAAGCATTGGAACAGGGACAAAAGAATGAATCTGATGACAAAGAATGATTCAGTGCCCTTTGAAAGAGTTCCTGCAATTCAATTAAGATTTCAAATTTAAGTGATGTTTAGTCTATTTAAGATGTAACAGAAGCGAGTTGTTATATTGTGTTTTATTAAGCACCATCTTTTCCGCCTGAATTGGGAAATATCGATTTTCTCTTTTCTTTTTGGAGCATCAGAATGTATCAAAAGAAGTGATTTGCTTCTTTGTATAAGTCTGAGAGGGGGCAAAGGGGCACTTTTCACTCACTTATTGCAGGTATCTAATAAAAATGGTAGCAAAATGTATTGAAAAAGTGAAAAGCGTGAATAAGCCAACCACCATGCAGCATGAATGAATAACCATCAGCCTTCTGACTCATTTTGCACCTTGACCCTTGCAGAAAATCAAGTGCTATTATGTACACTCAATGAAATGTACTTTAAAACACGTTCTATTAAACTTTACATAACTCTTAAGCTTTACATGACGATCTTTTTAGCTGGAATTTACTGCCTCTCACAGTTGGTGAGCACATTGAAATACGGCAGACTCTGACCTCACGTGCCGCTCCGCTCTGACTGTCAAACACTTAAATAAATGTAGCATCTATTTGTAGTTTGCAGACAGAAGCACTCACAAGGACGTCTTTACAGTTAGCGCTTGATTAAATAGATCTACGGATCAATTTTTCATCCTCAAAACCTTTTCTTCTTTTAATGACTCAAGGCAATTACTGCTGGGTTTTCAAAAGGTCCCTGTCTCCTCCACACTATTTTTTTCCCATTCCCTTTGCTGACATCACTCTTATCCTCTGCAGGAGAGTAAATTAGTAAAAGACACCACTAATAAAAGAGCAGCCAGATGGAGCCGCCTGATTGAATTAATAAAGCAAGATAATCATAGCTGATCTGGAAAGTTATCTACAAGCCAAGCACTACTGGAGAGGGACTGGCTGCCTGGCACATGGCTACATCTGCTGCCTGCTGCTGTCAATCCCATCTACGCTTGATTTATGATTTACACAGGACTTATTTATCATTTGCTGCTCCCCCATTTGCAGTCAGGACTGATTAGGTGTATACACATGTGATCTAATGCTGCCGTTGGAGGTTCATGAAAACATAACGAGACTTTTAATCCCATCAAAGATGAAGAGTTCTCCTGTGAGTGCGACTGTATGAACAACCTGTTTCTGGTTCCACAACATCATGCTTCTATGCCGTGCTTCACCTGCTGCCATGATATTAATGGCCACGCATGTTTATTTATCCAGAGGAGCTCTGTAAATAACTGTTGTCTTTGGTGCGGAGCAAAAACCCAATCTATTAACTTGTTGACACTTTGGGGTCGGCCTGACTCCAGGATAATGTGGGATGTGACAGAGCAGAACTGTCTTCATTATTCTGTGTAATGTTTCATCGCTCTGGGCTTGTGCGCTGACGGCCACCCACACTCTCCACACCCCTACTTCTCTTTTTCAATCACTCCGTGGCTGATGCAGATCTGCAGAAATGCCTTCCATCAGGTCTTTATTAAAAGGCATCTTTTTCATTAATTATTCAATTATTTCGCCCTCCGTCCGTCCGCCGACCCGTCCGTCTTCCTCTTCTCTTTTCTGCTGCAGTGTCAGAGCTTCATGAAGCCGTCTCGCCTCACAGGCGCTCCTGTTCCTGGCTCTCATTTTCCTTTGCCTTCAGTTGTCGCTCCATCTGTCTGAACTTTCTTCGCAATATCGCTGCACCGAATCTAAGCAGCTGTCTGAAATTTTCTCGGTCCAACTTTTCCCTTTTTGTGTAGTGAAGTGTTTCCAGTCCAGCAGCACGTCCTTGGTACCTGAGCGAAACCATGACCGCTGCTTAAAAAACCCCCAAAATCTCTTGTATCTTTCCAGAGATAGCAGTGTGAAAGCTGCATGGGTCTCCAATAAATACAGCACAGCTCCAGTTATAATGAAATTTTCTCCACTAGAAGCTGTGATAAAGAGTCATGGGAACGGAGCGGCTTTTGAAACGTGTCCCCATTTTACATTATTTGCATCCTTGATCCTTATTGAAAGTCATTGCACATCTGCATTAGCTATGCCAATTAAAGTTCAGGGCGTAAACAGCCTCAGAATGATTATGCGACAGAGGAATAACAAGTAACACGGAGCTGTCCAGAAGCATCTCTCGCTGCCTTTGCTCTGCCTACCCAGTCTGTCATCCTGTCACTTGCTCTGTCAGAAGCTCTCAGGTCTGCTCCAGTTTGGCAACATGGAAGGGAAAAAAAGAAAAAGGACTGCAGCACCTAGAAGTTTGAGAAATATAAATACATAAATATTAGCGAAAAAGCAATCAGGTGGTGGTGACGTGAGTTACAAGTACATCCTGCACGGAGCAGTTCATCTCAGGCTGATGGATATGTGCACAGTTACACACTGGGAAAGATGTTTTTCATCATTCTACGCTGGCACAATGCTCAAATGGAAGTGAAACGATCAGAGTGGGGCTGCGGTCAGCAGTCACTTCATCGGTAAATCTCCTTCCGTCGCCACCAGTGGAGCTTCTGAGTGTCTGCGTTCTCTCTGGTGAACTTATCCATCGACTTATTCAGCTTCAGGCATCCTTCATCGCTGCTGATCCGTTTATCATCCGATTCTGAACCCTAAAAATGGAAGGCACTCTAAATAGAATGGTTTTAATTCTTAGACTAAAAGGACTTTACATTTTTAAATAAATTTGGTGAAAACTTTCCGTCACTACTTTTGTTCCGGTCGAGATGGTGTGAAGAGGAAGAACGTCTGATTGCCGCCTGATTTAATTGCTCAACTTTCGCTGAGCCAGAAATGGAACTGAGGCGGGAAACATTCCGAGAGCTGCTGGCCTCAAATTCAGATGTTTCCGTGCCCGGAGTGGACGACCAGCCCACCAACTTGCAGCTCCGAAACGGCTCAAACTCTGACCACCACGAGTATTTTGGGTTTACGGGCCTGTGAAAATCCAGGTCACCTGCTGCAGCAGCCTCAGACTCGCAAACAGCTGGAGGGGCTCCATCAGCACCTCCCCCAGTGGGAGGCACATGCCCCCTGAGCTCCCAGACCAGAGTGTGGCGTGATGAGGGCCATCCTGCGCTCCGTCCCTCGAGGTCAGTCGTGTTGAGTGGGCTGAAAAAGTTCAGCTGCGCTACGCTGATGTCTGACGGACCCCTGTGTGAGGCACAGCAGCCATTTTATGATGTTAAATGCATTATTAAGTACAGCACGCTACCTATCCTCCGCTTTATGTTCCAGCGAACAGACGCCCACACCGAAACGTTATCAGAAAGGACTGACTCACTGAATCCTTGTTTGAGCTTCCCTATATCCCGAGGTCAGGGTGAGTCGCAGTCTCAATGAGCTCCACACGGTGTGAAATAAAATGAGATTAATACACCAAACAGACTGTTACGTGATCTCCCATGGACATTTCCTAACGCGTTCACATTTCCCACTTCATGGCCGTCCACCACAAGCCTTGTTTTCGATGAGGAGACCTCCAATGTCCTCTCCCTCACTCTGCTACTTCATCTGGCTTCACAGGTTGGGAGTTAGTTAAAAGCCACTGTGCCCCGTCTGAAATGAATGTGCATGGATTTAATGTCTTCATAATGGTTTATGCTTATTCAATTTCCCCTGGTTTGCTCAGTGCAGAAGCATCGTCTTTCCATCTGACTTGTTAATGCGCCTGATGCTTATAGGCACCGGCACTATTTGATCTTTTTCCCAGATTTCTCTGCTGTGATTCCCTCTTGCTCAGGCCCTGTGGATAATAAAGACACTCGTTCTGCTTTCCTGTCGTGTGCGTGGATTCCCAGCAGCGCACTCTTATTAACCCTGCGTGTACACAGCAAAGTCAACCCACAGGTGCCTCAGGCCCTCCAAGAGAAGCATATCAGAAGAATTCTCCCAGACACTTGTGGAAGGGGGCAGATCACGTACCTGAGAGTTTCTCTTCCCACCTGGGTTCATGTTCTCCCTGACTTATATATGTCGACATGATGTCAATCCCAGTTTATAGCCTCAGTCAATAATCAAACCATCTGAGGTGTGTGTGTGTGTGTGTGTGTGTGTGTGTGTGGGGGGGGGGGGGGGGGGGGGCATCTTTCAATCTTTCAATAGCCTTTAGCCTTTTCAGCCAATATCTGCAGTATTTACAGGCAGTTTTTAAATTGCATGGCGATACCATCGGGACGAAATGTCGGGGAGTGAATCTGATGCTTTGTTCTAATCTCGGCGGCGTCTCCTGCAGATACGCATCCGAGATCACAGGGATTATCAGCGTGGCTTCTTCCTGCTGCCGTGAGCCCACACTGGAGATTATTCTGTTCTTGTCTGGCTGTGACAGAGCCGATGGATTATTCAATAGTGTAATGAATGTGGTGCCAGAAACATTCAGCTCTGCTGCTGGCCGGGAGGATTCCTCTCCGTCTACCTCTGCCTTGTTTTACGCAGCTCCCATTGATTATCATGAGGCCAGCTCCTCTCCGGTTATTACGATATTGATCCCGTACAGATCCAGAAGGAGGGGGAGCGGATCAAAAGTTAAGTTTGCACAAGGATGAGAACGATGACCAGAGCACTTCGGCGCGAGAAGCAGACAGTTAAAGATTTCATTCAGGTGCTGTTTTGTGTGGCGCAGACAGAAGACGCAGAATAGATTAGACACACGTACACTGAAGGATGTTCAAGATAAAGACAATAACACAACTGGTTGTGTTCCATGAGGTTGATGGAGGTTCACAATAACACTTAATGCTCCTTTTGAAGTGTCTCGATCTGCAAATATTGTGTTTTTGATGGCCCAAGCATCTCGTTGATCATGAACCCTCTTCATTAAAATTTAATCAGCCTCAAAATCCACCAATAATAGATGATACAGCTATCTTTCCCTTTATTGGTTGCCAAGGAGACAGGTGGGATGTTGCCAGTTGTCAGATGCAGTGACCTTACAGCTTCTGTGTAGTCGCCTGTCCAAACATGTTCAGCGCCATTTTCTCTGGGCGACATCCTTGAATAGGCTTTTCTAAGATTGAAGCGCACGTGTGGGTGCACGTGAAACCTAAAGGGCGCCAAGGCAGCAACCCCGATCATCAGAAGGCCATAACTGAACTGCCTGGCATGGAAACGCCGCTGTGCTGTTTTCTATCGTGCAAAACGAATGTGGCGAACAAGCTGAGCGACATCCCGCCCCAGAAAAACACTCTCGTAATACACTAGAAACCCGGTGTGGGGATGTCGTTACTATGACAGCGGCTGGGAGGTTGCGTTTCTCATGTTGTTGTTGCAGTTGCCGTCAGAATTCCGCATCAGTCCAGCCAGATCTCACTTTGTTCCAGTGTTCCAAGCAGACCTGCTGGGATTTCTTTATGGAGCTGTCCTCAATGTGTCCCTCCATACGGAAGGTGTGTGTGTGTGTGTGTGTGTGTGTGTGTGTGTGTGCGTGTGTGTGTGTGTAAAGCAGAAAATCAGTGTCATTCCAAACTCATCCTCGCCTGATGTGCGACCCCAATTACAGAGGTAGCGATTATGGGTCAGAATTAATACTCCTCTCGGTCCGTCTCCGCCTGTCTCCTCTCAGCCTCCATCTTTAATGCGTCACTGTCATTTAATAAACAGTCCGTAGCGCCTGCGCTCCTTCTCCCGTCATTTCGCCGCACGTGTATTTGTATTTCGCAGGCGTTCCACCTTCGTCGCCGCCCTCTCATCTCTGCTCTTTTCACGACACGTCAATGATACCTGACATTCAAACGCGTTTCCACGTCTTCACCTCCACGTGCGAATCGACGCCTGTTTGTTTAATTCTTTAATATAACAGTCGGTTCGGGTATGTTCATCAAAAATGGAAAGGCATGGGAGGCATTCAGGGTGGGAGGCATGTCGAATACAGACAGAACAAAAGAGAAATAACACATCCGTCACCTCGTATGAACACACAAGAGCAATGTGGATTCAGTTGTTTTATAGGTGTTTTTGCTTTAATCACCACACTTTACATCCTCTCTCTGTTTTCTACCTTGTTTTTTTTAAATATCTGTTTGTCTTAAAAGCCACAAATGTTGGTATGTTGTGGTAAATAACGTTGGACAGTTCCTCCAAACACGGAATGAGTGTTAACCTGCGTGAAGAAGGTGGAGAGAATCTGACTTTGCCGAATTTGTTTGTTTATTTAGTGACACCTCGTGATGTGATGGGGTCAGACATGAAAATGGAGGCATTTACAGCTTTTGACTGCATTAGCAGCAGCTCATTCACTCCTTCGTGGGGCCATTTTCATGGAGTTATTACTGTTTCCTGGTGTGTTGAATATGAGCCTCGACAGAAACATGGACAGAATTATTAATTGAGTCTAACATCTAATTTATCAAAGGCTGTTACTCAAATTGGAGTTTGAGGCAAAGTTGTTTCTGCAAGAACACGATAAAAAAAGGACCAAATATGAGACAAAAGCCGGAGCTCACGGATAACTGTAATGGTAATTTCTGTGTGATAAACTGAATCAGCGTGACACCATATTTAATTCTGACTTTGACAACTTGAGGCTGCTGCATGCTAATGTCTGGAGTTTGTTGGCACTATAGCAGAACATCTGGTTTTGTATTTTAAATTTAAAGTGTTTATGATGAGACGAGGCAGAGGAGGGTGGAAAGGTGAAGAAGGAGGGCTAAATAAGGAAAAAACCTTCACATTTCTTAAAGAAAAAGGGATTTAGAGCTTTAAAGCCTTTGGCTGTATCTTTAGCTCTGCGATATCCTCCTTCCCTTCCTCTCTTTCACTCCCGTTCTCCTATCCCTTCATCCTCCCTGTAATTCTTCACATTGCCAGGCTTTCACTGTGTTCTCTGCAGCGGAGGAGACCAGAAATGAAGCCATTACGTTGGATAATGTACCCGCAAAGCAAACGTCTTAAAAGTGGCCTGAGCCATTGTGTGCGTGTCTGAAAAGAGAGGAAGCACTTTTATGCAAACGTCACGCTACCACACTGGGGGCTTTTGAGATCTGACCACCGGCCCCCCGGACTCAAAAATGGTCTGCAAACAGCAACCAGCTGATAAAATGTATAATATAATTATATTATATAATTATAATATAATAAAATATATAATGATATATAAATAATTAGGTGGGTAATTTAGGCGGGTGAAGGTAGCATGCTATATGTAGCCAAAAACAAGTGGCTGTCGCAGTCGACACGCTTGAAAATGGTTTTCTTCAGGAATATTCAGAAAATACTGATCACAGAATTATGAATTATCATTCAGAATAAGCAAAAAATTCCATAATACAAAATGTATTAAATATGGAATGCTCATTCTAACCTAGCAAACTAGCCGCTAACCTAGAATTATGCATTAAAACAATGTCATGGAATGGCTAAATATGGTTCTAGAAATCAAATCACAGCAAGACAAAAGAGAAACATACAAAAGATAAAGGATACAGAGTCCATTAAACCAAGGTCATGGTGGAAGAAACAACAAACTTTGTGCCATCTGGCAACCTTTTGTTAATTAATGTGGGAGTAATTGGAGACATTTGAAATTACACGCTGACATTTTCAATGGCGCACCACCCGAAAAACACATTTTGAGGTTTTAGACCATATAACAACACAACGTAGAATTCAGCTCACAATGATGATGTCGTTTTAAACAGTTCCCAAAGCCCACATTTATACATTAGGAGATGAGAAACCCTTAAATGCTTCCACTCAAATAAAAAATAGGGTGACATTAAATATTATGAGTTTGCGCTGCCTTGTGTAAACGTACCGCATGAATGAGATCTGCAGACTGTGGAGGCCCGGCCTTCATCACATATGGTAATCCATTCCAAGCAGGTTCTCCAGTGATAAATTTGGCTGCCGGCTAAAATGGGAATTTGTTGGGTTTTTTTTTTGATAACTTGGCGATTTGGCAGTCGCGCTGCATAAAAATCATCATAGTGTGAAAGTGACAGGCGGAGCCTCGTGCAGCATCAGCAGAGCAGGACCTCGCACTTTAAAAGAAAGGTCACATAATGCAGCAGCGGGAACCTCTTCCCTTTTATTCCAGCTCGCATATCCACATGGAGATCCAGACATGTTTTGACTTTAAAACACAACATAGGTGCCGGCATGAAGCCCAGAGGCGGGGGGGGGGGGGATGGCTCTGGTAGGTGCTCCAGTCAAAACACACAGGTCCAGTTTGTTTTGCTGTAAACTGACACGTCTGAAGGTATCAGAACTGCCACTGCTACATATGCAGCAGAACTCCCCAGTGCCTGGAAACAATGTGGCAATGGACGCATCCCATTAAGCCATGTAGAAAACACACACACACACACACACACACACACACGGAGCTAAAGATGAACCAGCCCTGCTCCCAAATCTCGGAGGCCTGACGTGTGAAGTCGTCGGCTCTGTGATGGATTTTCACGTCGGCGGAATTGATCTGTTTATGGAGCACTTGAGGCTATTTTTCAGAAAAGTTGGGGGAAATAACGAGGGAGGGAGAGACACCGAGGTTCATTAGACGAAACTGTAAACAAGTCTGTGATTGGGGTCGCGCCGCGCTGCCAACGGTTTGCTGAAATCGAGCAGACGGATTCGGGAATGGACAAACCAACATCGCTCTTCCTCACAGGAAGGTTTCAAGCTCTCACTCATCACATTTTACGCCCACAATAACGGGCGGTTCCTCGTCGAGCGGCGGACTTATTCGCCGGCTGTGTTTTATTATGGAGGCCATTATGGTGTGTGCTTTAAGACACACATTAGGAAGCCTTCATCTTCACTCCTCCGCTGCGTCGCTCTTTGTGTTTCCCTCTTTTCAGGCGAACACATTATGCCCCAGCATCTTCAACGAGAGCGCAATTTGGCAGATGTGGAGGCATAATGACAAACTAGTAATGGCAAACCACCGCTGCTCTGAATCTTTCAGTTTGGTTTTGCGGCGTCTCCATCGGTGTCATTCTCCATTAGTCACAGTTCAGAATACCCAGAATGCCCCCCCCCCCCCCCCCCCCCCCCCACCAGCACAGGTTACCAGCAAGGATTGGTGCTTCAAGGTGGTTCAAGCAAAGAAGAAGAGGACAGGGAGAATTCTGATGGAGGGAGGGAGCTGCAGGTGGGTGTTCGTCTTTAGGTTAGCTGATTATGATGCTCCCAGTGATGTTAGACACAAGCTAATTGGACCTCCAGAGTCAGATGTCACTATTATTGCCTTCTCACTAAATCTAAATCAGTTTTCTCAGCAAGGGGGCCTGAATAAGTTCAGACTGCCGTGATTTGATATTCGGATTTGTGGCTGTGGGGTTTTGATCCAGCTAAATAGACGGAGAAGTGCACAAAGGCAGAATGAAAGTGGCAGCCCTAGAAGCGAGGACAGTTTCATCAGGATGCTGATGTAAGTGAGAGGATATGACCGCAGAGAGCGCTGGGATATGATGGGATGCTGCGGACCAGGTGAAAGAGCCACAGGGAGAAAAGTGGCTAGAATGGGAAAACAAAACCAGTGCTGAATTTTGCCTCACAGGTCCACAATCCACCAAAAGCTGGTGGATAAAGAGCTAAACTTTCCTGTAGGAGACATTCAGAACATCCTGTTTTCTTTGCTAGAAGATTCTGCTTATTACAGCCAACTTCCTGTTGCCCAGTATGGCCAGTATAGATTTAGCAGCGAGCGACGCTAGCTAGAGCTTTTGGAGTTGGTTAACTCAGACTGGCGTGAAGCTTAATGCATTTCTGAGACCAATGGATGGCAGGGAACACGATGCACACATTTATATCTACAGAACCGGATCTACATTTCAGAGTTCTCAGAATATCTCATTTCACCCACGGCGCCGGCTTAAGCAGCTTTGTGTGTCAGCCTGGAAGGCTTTGCAGCCCAGACTTGAATTGTCATATTGGGTGGTGAGTTGATGCAGACGCTACGGAGAGAGGTGCAGCCTTCCACATGGGAGGGATTCTCCCACCCTCACTTGTGTAATGATTAAGGCCAGCGGGAGGCTGTGGTGCATTTAATGAGCCCTCGTGGTTGTGGGTCTGCTCATGTTGGTGTGTGAGACACCGACTCCATTTTATCGATGTTAATTTGGAGAGATGATGTTAAATAAGGATCAGCGTGAGGCGGTTCTAGAATCAGCTCCCAAACTTTTAATGACAGAGCATTAAACATGTGAAGAAAATGTGTGACAGCCCAATTTATAGAGACAAAAGCGAGTTATAGCATATGTGCATATTAAATCTTTTATTCCACCGGCTGAGACAGCACAGAGCCCTCCCTTTATGGTGTAATGTTATTTATAATCACCCTTCAGGCTCACAGGAAATGGGCGTATGTGTATGAAAGCTTTATGTATTAAACTATATTTTATATTTATTCATCTATAGGATGAGGTCCTATAACATTCATGCTGCAGAGCAGAAGAAAGTCCTGCTGGATGCTAAAATATATATACACACACTTTGCATTATGAGTGTGAGCATTTGGATCGGTCCTTTATCAGAAATGCCGACTGTGTCAGCGCCAAACAACAACAACCATGAAAAAAGAAAGACCGGAAAAGCACCAGGAGCTTCGGATTCAGGATGTGGACGTTACACCGCTGCCGTAAAATCCCCGTTCCAGCGCTGTGATGGAGGCTCCCTTTGCTGTTTTAATAAGATAAAGTGTTCTGTAACAGCTCGGCCATTCAGGCGGGAGCCGCGTGGATAATGAAGAGACAGAATGAGTTGGCTTTAGTTGGCTCAGATGAGGACAGTTTAATGGAAAATACACATTTGGAGATGAAATACTGCTGTGATGACAAATACCACAACTGTGTGAGGATGGAATCTTTAGCAAGCAACAACAAACACTCCAGCAAGGTCTGTTTTTCCCCAATTCTGTGCAATTAGGAATTAAACCGCAGCAAAATGTATGAGTTTTTTTTTTTAAGGCTCTTTTCAAACCTAATGAGACCAAAGAAACATGAGAAACGAGTGCACAACTGATAGAAGTTATTAAACAGACATTAAATACGTTGTTGCTTCTCATCTTTCCAGCTACAAGTTCACGCCATGAACCCAAAGCGGGCTTATTTTTTCTAATTGTAAAATGTCAGGCCACATTATATTCAGACTCTCCCACACATAATAATTGCATCCCATCATCACATTTGCCAGCGTGATTGTGTAGGTGGGGTGTGTTTGTTTCTGAATCCATCGCTGCTTCTTGCTCGGCCTGTTTTCCATCTACGGATGTCAGCGTGACTCCAACACGATCCGCGGACCTCGGGACAGAGGGTCGTCCACATCTATTGTCACAAGCTCGTCGCCGTAGCAACATAAAGAAGCCAAAAGCTGCTTTTCACCTGTGTGTTTTGTGGGGAAAAGACCATTTAGACAAACACAGGAACAGAATATCAGGAGCTGAATGGGAGATCTGATCAGACTGTGGAGAATCGTGCTGCACAAATTATCATATTAATAAGAAAACCTAATTTTCCTTATGATTATTAACACATTGTATACAACTGGTGGCAAACGTAACACGCTGGCGTCGGATTATCTGCAAATGCGTCACTGAATTATTAATTAATAGCCTCATTTGCATAAGTGTGTGTCCTTTATATACATTAAGTGGGCAGTGTTGGAATATTAGGCTGCAATATTAGGAATATTAGGAGCATTTCTGGTTTTCACTTCCACCTCACAGAAGTAATGTTAACCCCACTGCAGTGTGTGTGTGTGTGTGTGTGTGTGTGTGTGTGTGTGTGTGTGCAGCTGTTTTCTCCTGTGATTGCTCCAGTTTCCCCAAACCGACACGTTGAGAACGTTCGGCCGGTCAGTAGTTGCATTAATTTAAAACACATGTCGTGTGTCACGTGCATTTTTCTTCCCCCAGATCGCAGAAATGTTTCATTATCTTCGGCAGAACTTAACATTCAGCTGACGCGCTTCATTTAACTCCATTTGTTTCCTCATTAGGATGTGGGGAAAGATGTAATAATTACTGATGGAAATGTCTCCTATCTGCAGCAGACTCGACGCTTCCCAGTGGTGCATTCAAAAGTTCAAATGTATCAGCCAAAACTTTTAAACATTCATAAAATATTTATTCATGCTTGGGTTTTGAATACCGTCACCAAATGTCAAAGATTGGTCCAACAGAAGTCAAAAACCACATTATTAAAGAAATACTGTGAGCTGAAGCTGCTGAAGTGGCTGATTTTTGTGAACGCCTCTTCTTCCTGCTCAGGACGGCTCCATAATTTGTGGTAAAAAGTAAACGTAACATTATTAGAGTGGTGTGGAATCTCCTTCACCTTCTCCTCGGGGGGTTTATTAGAGGTTTTTTAGCCATAAAGCACCTGACAGGTTTGTTTTTATGTTGTTCTCAGCCCCCCCGCCCCAGCTTCAGCATCCACGGGGCCTGTTTCTCCTCACGCATCACACTCCAGAGTATTGAGTTCGATTTAGCTGTCTCGTCTCCGTGGTCCTCGCAGATGTTGCCTCTCCTCTCTTTAATGGAAAAGAGCCGCCATTGTTAGTAATTTCCCCTGTTTTTTCCTGTGAGGAGGCCAAACGGCTGCTCTGGACAGAGGTCTCCACCAAATTAGACTGGAGACCGAAAACCCGATTTTAACCTGTGTCCTGATTCGATTTTCTCTGAAAGTCTCAAGCATATCATGATTCAGCAATAAAGACCTCTCCCATGACACCAGGACTTTATTTGTATTCATTTAGGGCAGATTTGTGGGAGTTTTTCCAGGAGAAACCAGCTGACAAGAGGAACCAGGTCTGAGAGGATCATTTCTCCTGGAGGGATTTAAACTTCATGCTGTACATTTCCTAATTAAAAACCTAAACCCCCCCCAGTGCAGCTTGTTCTTGTTCCGGTCTGTCTCGGTTCTGTACTCGGTATCATTTAGTCCTTCTGGAGATTCAAAATCACTCTCACTCTGATCCACATCGGACTTTTTATTCATGTCTTTTATTCTTGTTTTGAACAATCGTCTCCTATGTCACAAAATCACAGTGGTTACACATGACAGTCAGAAATAATCGGCCACTATACAGTTTACATCATCTTCATCGGGTCTGAGGGGAATGATTTAAGAATGAAAATGAGTTTATCACACAGATTATTGAAGGATTCGTCCCTGTTTTAACAAGCGATGTCTTTACATAGTTTACAAACACGAACAAAACTCTTAGAATGTAAAACGCACGTCAACTCCCACTGGACGTCCTTCACCTGACGCTTCGAAAATCCAATAAAAAACCAAACAGTTCTGAGGTCTCTCTGCAAAAAGGCGAGTTTACCTTTTTTTCCTCTCCTTCGGCTCCTTCTGCCGCATGATTTGACGGGAAAATGAGACGTGAGACGAAAACACTTGTGCGGTTTCAGGCAGAACGAATGAGCCAATGTGCTGCTCCACCATCAGATCCAGTGTTTCTCCTCAGCATCTCATTCTGCGGTGCCTAAAAGCGCGTGACAGAGGCGGCCAGAGGAGACCAGCCCACCTGCGAGGGGCCCAGACAGCAAAGAGGCCGGGGTGGCACTATTTCCTCCCCTGAGCCTCGCAGCACGGCCACATATTTAAACTCTGCTGTCATTTCCTCTGATCCTCTGATGCAGGAAAATTCACTCAAGGAGAAACGGAGCGGGATGACTTCATCCCTTTATGGCGGTGAGCTGACGGTGTTAAAAGCCATCAGGGCCAAACGTGACAACACAACATCAACCGGGTCGTAAATCGTCACTGCGGATAGTTTAAAGTGGACTTTTGTACCGTGTACGAGAAAAGAAACACGAGTCCTGTGACCTGAACCAAACGGCATACTCTGGCCAGACCGGTGGTCACAGGTTTGGCCTTGAGTCATGTGCTTCTTGTGACACGAGCGCACGAAACAGGCTGTAGCTTGAGTATTCGCCCAGACAGCGTTTCTAAATTCACTCATATATCTGCTCGACATTATTCGCTCCATTTCTCCTGGAGTGGACTCGGCCAAACAGACACTGGTGGTATTACTCGGCGGAAGTTATGGTATTTTATAAGCATGTGTAGAAAAAAAATAATAAAAAAGTAAATGTAGCATTTAATCTTCACAGAAGTCCTCATATAAGTGCTGCAATGGCGTTCAACAGTGCTAGCAGGAGTAAATCATGGACACAGAGCACGATGAAGGCTTAGTAGCTCCAAATCTCCCAGAACAGGAAGGGCAGCAGGAGCACCAGTGACGCGGGGGCCGCTCGGCCCGCCGCTCCACGCTTGCTTCCCCTGGCCTCCGTTTCTATTTTGGAGTCCTTGGCCAAATACGGCGGGATGACATTGAACTCCTCACTTTCCTGCTCCTCCTGCTCCTCTTCCTCGCTGTCCTCCATCTGTGAAAACAGAGAGCGAGCGCTTTTGTCAATTAACGGACGTGGCAGAGCGTGGAGGAGAGTTCAGGGTGTATCCGCATTAAATACGGGAATCAAACATGCAGAAACAAATGAAAAAATCACCTCGACCGCTATGCTAACCGATAAATGCTGCTCCTCGCAGAAACTTCTGGAAGGTTTAGCTCAAGCGTTGCTTTAAATCGGCCTAAAGTTGTTGTTGAAAATGAGTTGTCACCACAGTCCAATTTGTCCACGCTCGGTTCCCCCCAAACACCTGCATCTACAGCACTTCTCTGCATCAATGTGATACGAGATGCTAATAGCCGCCAGTCGCGCAAGCCGACGCCTTCCTTCCATTCAGCAAGTCTAATTTGGATGGATCTCTGCTCTGTTTCTGAGCTCGGCTGCTGGCAGGAAAACAAACACCCCAGAAGGCATCGCCAGTATCAAGAAGAGGAAGAAGAAGAAGAAGCTTTTTTTTAACTTATTTCCCTCTCAACGGGTTCTTTAAATAAGCGAGCCACTCTGTTAGCATTGTGGTGTGGGGGAGTTTGTTTGTGCAGGCTGCTCTTCACTCTGCTGTCAACAGTTGTTTCACCTCTTCAAAAACGCCGCGGCGGCGCACCTCCTTCTAGCGGGTTCCATCCATATTTATCATTAAATATTTGGTGTTTGTCCCTTTGAGTTTGACCTATGGACCCTTCACCTGAAATAAAAAACCCTCTGAATGAGAGACAGATCAATGGACAGACCACAAGGATGAGAAACCACAGTCAGACTCTGCTACGTTAGCACTGGCACAGACTGGAACATTTCGGCGTGTCGTTTCAGAGCAGCACTCACGCTGTCAAACTCATGGAGAGTGTTGCCTCCGGCGGGGAGCCTGGCCGGGTAGACGGGCGGGGAGGGGGGCGGAACTGGCACGGCGGTGCTTTCCATAGGGGGGGGTGCAGCCATGGAACTGATGGCAGTGCCTGAAAGACAAGCAGCAGGGAGCACCGTCACCGCTTCAGGTTGTTCATCATCCCTGAAGAAGAGCCAAAAGCGTGACTTTTGTATTTATCTGATTCATCATTTATGCTCTAGAGGTGCCAGCTCTATAAACACCGCTCAATTAAGCAAAATACATTTTTACTAATGTAATGTTCACATCGGCGGCTGTCTGTTGGCCCACTGTTGTACAGGCTTGGCATGAAATTTGATCAACATTGATGCTTTATTCCAGGGATGGGGTGAGGTCAGGATTGTTGGCTATGCTAGCTGGCTGAGAACAAGAAAAAACAACTTAAGTGTTGAGCTAAATATACAAATTACGGCACTTTTGGAAATTACAGCATGTTTTTTTAGGACGTTCAGCCGAGTTTGTCTATTTTACACAACAGGAAATTCAACAAGCAGCTATCTGACCTTTTATACCTATGAAAGGTAGAATAACATCATCAGCTGCCCGACTGGGAGCGCCCCTGTGGATGGCCCACTGAACTCTGTCTGGCCTCGCAGATTTCACTTTTATCACCACAGAAACTTTTAAAATGGAGACATTTTTATGTTCTTTCTTGCCAAGCTGGTGTGGCAGCGTCCCAACCAGAAGCCACTTTGTGTTTATCAGATTTGCAGAAAAGCCTCAGTGACTGTGCAGAACTTGGAAATCACATCCACATTTGGCAGCCAACCAGCCACCGGGGAGAATGTCTGCCTCTCCTTTAATATTTATTTATAAGGAAACCTCGGGGCTTAACGGTCTGCCCTCTCCCTCCTCGGTAATGCCCCACCTCCTCTGAACCTTTCATTAATGCACATTATAAAAAGCTCAGCGGGAGGATCGCTTTAGCTCATTTGACAGTTTAAAGTGTGACATTTCCGCCGCCATCACGTTAACACAGATGAATGGACACACGACTTCTACTTAACGTCGGTACGAACCGCCTCCGAGGTTTCCGCGCATCTATCACCCGGCATCTCGGGAGCGTTCAGCCGCTCCGGATTCAAATCGATCTTAAATAATGCGTAATCACAATAGCTCCGGGTACGAGCACCAACATTCCACGTTAAACATGCAAATGCTGCCGCGATGTCGGCGCGCCCGTGCCGACTTACGCAGACACGTGTTGCTGCTGAACATGTGCAGGACGCGCTGACAGGCCTGCCACTCGTTCCCGCTGCCGTCGCACGTGCACCACAGGGACACTTCGGTGCTGCTGTTCCTCACGTAGTTGGGGGTCATTATCGTGCCTGGGATTGAAAGAGGAACAGAAACACAAATGACTACTTGGAGGTGCTTGGTTAGCCCAGCTGGAGAAAGCAAGGGGCCATCAAAGGCAGCAGCTAATGCTTTGGTCTCACCTATGAGTCCAGAGTAGGCCTTCAGGCACATGGCTCTGCTCTCACGTACACACCCGGAGGCAGACTTGGGCGAGGGCTGGCAGTTCTGGTGGAAATCGGCGAGCCTGGATCTGTACAGCAAACACAAACATACACACGATGCATTCAGGGAAATATAAGAAAAACCCTCCCTCCCCTTGTGGGTGGTGTCATCCTAAAAAATATTTGCAAGACAACTCCAGAAACCTGCCAGCAGCTGCTACTTCTCAGCGGCATGAAGACAACAACGCTAAAATCCCCCCCACAGCACTTCTATTTCACACATGTGAAATAGCTGGATCTCCATTGTACCAATCAGAAGAAGCCCCCCTCCACCCTTAGCTCTCGTTTAAAATCTCTTATAATTTCTGCAGAGGATGGATTTTTCACGACCGTCTCACATTTCGTCTTTAAAGTATTCTTCCTCTAATCTTTAATAACCTCTGTGATACCGACACGCTGACTGGGCCGTAATTAATGGAAGCAAGTCCTCTCATTCATGAACAATACGCAAGCTAAAATTAGTCGCACATATGTCATAATAATCACTCCGACCAGCAGGAGTGAGACTGAAACCGTATGAAACTCACAGCCATTATTAAAAAAAAAAAAAAAATAGAAACATACTTTTGCTCATTTGTGCACCTCCTCACCACCGAATGACCAAATATTTATGGATTCATAAAGATTCATGAACAGGACCGTTACCGTACCGACACAGCTCGTCTCTGGAGCAGTAGCTCTGCAGGCTGAGGCAGTTGGGCTTCCCCACCCTCTCCTCCCCTCTCCCGTTCTCCTCGTAGGAGCACGATGGGACGATGGTTTTCCTCCGCCGCTCCCCACACAGAGGGTCGGAGCAAGGACAGAAGAGCAGGGCGAAGCTGTACTCCTCCGGCACGCGTTCCAGGAAGCGGCGCAAGGCTCGGTGGCATTTCTGCCGGTTGCAGCTGCTGTCAGAGGCCGCCGGCCGCTTGGTGCAGGCCACCACGTAATCGGACCGCAGGGAGCCGCACTTCTCGTACAGGCCACAGTCCTGAGCTGCCTTCAGACACTGGTTTTGGCCGTCCAAAGAAAGAGAGGAAGCTGGAGGTCATCCAGAGGAAAGGCCATGTGATACAGCACAGGACAGGGGTTCAAGTGTCACGCTTGTAACCATTTCTATAAATGAATGTTTCAGCTGGCTAAAATCCGTCCGTACCTGCCATGATAGAGGCCATACGAGACATCTCGATGTTTCGCACCAAGTTCAGCTTCGGTTCTTCGTAGGGAGACACTTCGTATTCGTCATATGCTGGAGGTAAAGGTGTTTGTGTCACCACGGGGGCGCCGGATGCTGCACTTTACACACAAACCTACCTGCGAACCTCACGGTCCAGTAGACGCGGAGGCAGTGCTCCTCCCTGCGAGAGCCGCGCTGACACTTGCAGACTTGCAGTGGCCGGTAGTTCTGCAGGGCGTTCTGGGCCTCGAGGCACTCGGTCCGGGCGTCTGAGCCGAGGGGCGACACGGCCTCCTCGGCGGCGCAGTACTCCAGGACTCTGTAGAGCCCCATGCAGGAATGCTCCTGGACGCAGCCCTGCTCTGCCACCAGACAGTCTAAGGATGCCAAGACTGGGACACTACCTGGAGGGGAAGACGATACTCTTAGAAGCACCACCAACGTGTGCTGCTGGGTTTATGGTCCCACCATAGTCCTTAAGCTAAATATGCTTTAATTAAGACAACAGCGGAAGGTGAGCGCTGCCGTGGAAGCTCCGCTGCACTCCTGTGATACCCAACTGAGCAGATTTAATTAAAAGCACACAAGTGTAAAGTAGAGGCAACGTGGGTGAAAGCTCAATGTTCCACCTGGTAAATGGAGAGGATCATCGAACAGCTCTATAGGGCTGTGTACGGTTTTAATCATTTCTTAATTATATCTTCATCTTCTCTCTGTGTCTTTCCCCCTTTTTTAATTGTATCTTTCCCATCTGCATTTTCGCCAGCGCGTCCACATTTTTCAGCAGTGTCTCCATATTTCAGAGGAATGGCAAACTCTGTCAAATATCTGTCAATTACAATAAAATGTGGGGCTGTACATATATTCTGTTAGTTTTTCCTTCTCCAAGCCTCAAGGATCATGCGCTCATCCATTTGGAGCAATTTCATTAATCCGGAATGACTTCCTGTGAAGTTTCAAGGGTACTGGGCTGTGCCTTCTCCACCTCCCTGCACCTTTATTTTAATTGCTTTCTATCGTACAAGATGAGGAATTTGGCAGTGTTTTGTATTGTCTGTTCATGCGCTTTTAGGAGCACGAGGACTCAAGGTGCAAACCCTGGGTGCCAAAAGACGTCTGATTTCCCTCGGCCTGTAAATAAAGCTCCAAAGGCAACTGTGCGGAGATGTTGTGCACGGAGAGTTAATTAGACACGGTGCTCGGCAGCCAACTCCTGGATGGATCCTGGATCTTCCTGCTTGAAGCAGCAGAAAGTGGGCAGCGAAATAGGCCCTTCCCATGTGAAAATAATAACACTTTGGCTGGGAAAAGCAAAGGCTGCTGCTGCTCACTGTGAGGGATTCCTTTCCTCCTCCAAGTGTGGACTGATCTTACTCTTGCCATACATAAATAAAGACCAAACGCTGTAAACATTCCAGCACCTAACAGCCTCACACGCTGTTGAAAGACATTCGGTGGAGAATGGAGAATAAAATTGGTTCCAAGATGGACAAATATTTCATATACATATACTGTCTACATGTACTCACTGGCACTTATTTCCAAAGCTGGTGATTCTTATTCTAAGCTTTTTTGCCGCAGGATCCCCTCCACTCAGACACCCCCCCAGCAATACCAGACACAGCCTGGAGTCCAAGGCTCCCAACTAAATCCCTCCACACCCAACAAATAATACTTTCGCCTGCAATTTTGCCATCAGAGAGAGACTCAACCCGAGCTTCACGCTGAGCCATGGACTTGATTGTCCACTACGGAGATGTTTTTCCCCGGCTTCTCCGCGCCGCTCCTGCGGCTTGCAGATAGCGCGGGATTCCTTCCGCCACAAGATGAGGCGCATATCGGCGACTACGTGAGCCACAGATTACTCCATTATTTGGAAAAGATGTGCGCACATGAGATAGGGCCCCTGTGACAATGTGGAGATCCACATAATCGGATGACATGTGTCTGCGAAATTGTTGCCGGGGCTTAAATTCAGCATTCATTTCATTGTGAGCCTGTGAGAAGGGTTTGATTGCAGTTTTCATCATCCTATAATTATTACTGCTTGACCAGGAGAAACACAATGAAGGCACGCCACGAGCAGCTTGATGGATACATTTAATAAGAGAAGAGCCTCTTAATAAAGCCCCATTCTGATGAAGCGATTATGGAAATGCATTGTTGGAAATAACTGCTCCAACAGCGAACTTTTTACAAGCGAAATGGCCGCCGCGCGCGACGCAGCTGCGCATTCATTTCCAACAGAGACGAGAGAGAAGCGGAGTCAAGGTTCGTGACTTTGCTCCCACCTGCACCGACGTCACGTGCAAATCCTCACTTGATCCTGACAAGCCTGTATATTTCAGTCAGGCTCCAGCTCACACACACACGCACAAAGACGAGCGCGTCGGTGCGTTGCGTCGCGTCGGTCACACACTTCGATTAAGCTCCTGCCGACTGGCGGGCGCGAAGCAATCCGACCCAATTCCGCCGCTGCATGTTTTGCAATCTCGGGCGCCGCATGAGGTCCGTGTCTGACGGGAGGCAGATCATAAACAGAGGCCTCGCCTGACGGCCACCGCAGCGAGTCGGAGGATAAAGGTGTGACAACCGGACTGGCGACGCGAGTAAAGCAGTGATATTGCTCACAGTGGGAACACACCGGGGTCGTGAGACGGTTCCAGGAAGCCGGGTGTGCGTGACACAGCGGAATGTTTGTAAATGTGTAAAAGTGCACCCAGTTTAGCTGCGGTTTATAAGGGCCTCCTGGAAATCTCACATATAGGAAGGCTCCTCATTATTCTGTCCTGGTTTGCTCCCTCAGGCTGATAGATGATAAAGAGCAGCTTTTTATGCAGAGAGAGGGGACCTATATAAAGCTGTATAAAATACTGAAAACCTTTTCGCCACCGTTTCTCGAGGGTTTATTAATTTAATCTAAGATTGCACTCACAGTCCACTGTGACAGGAGCAGGTTTAACATCAGAGCTGCTCATATGGGGACGGGGGGTTAAAGAAAAATGAACAATGCTTTTAAATTTGACAGATATTTCCTTTTTTTTAACCAGACGTACGTGATATACTTGTAATACTTGTTTCTCGTTAGAAAAACAAATGTTTTTGGACTGTCAAAATTCCATTGTGATGTTCTTTTAATCATTTTATCCACCTGAATTTTTGCTTTTTGGCTCTTTTTTTAAAATCCTTTAAGCAGCCAGCCAGACATGCAGGCAGGCAGATGGACAGACAGCAAAACCCGGTAAAAGCTGCCTGTTCTGAGCACCAGGAGCAGCCGTGTGTTCGCAGCTCGGTGCCAGAGACGAAGACGGAAGATGGACGATCCCTTGCTTTGGGAGATCAATGAAAGGTTCTGTGCTCAACAGCCTCAGTCAGGCATTTCTTTTCCATCAAACACGATAAGTTGTGTTTGATTTAGAGGGAGTCTTCGCCTCTCACGCGATCCAGGCAGGACGTTCTGGTTGAGTTCCAGTGGACCAGAGTCCTGTTACCCATGGACGGAAACACTAAGCTCCCAAATGCCTCGACTCTCAAACAATACTTTCTTTCCACTAACAGTTTTGTGCCACGCCGCCGCTCCTTCCTCTCTGATCCCTCCTGGATGCTGCTGTCTTTCATTATTCCCGACAAAGGCTCGACCTACGCCTTTGGCCGGATCAGCCGTTTGGTCACTCTGGTGGATTTCCCCTCCTGGACGTGTTGATTTCTTCTTTTCACCATAAAAACAACCTGGACTCCAGGACAAGCTCAGTATCATTTGGCTGCAGCTGAGGCACTTTCATAAGTTCCAGTGGAATTTTTTATGTTTTTTTTCATAAAAACCAGGCTGTTGTTAGGAAAAGTGAAATGATTCTTCCTTCACGTCTGACCCCCTTCAGAGCAGCTTGATGGTGCCGTTTCTCAATATAAACAGAAACCTTTTCAGAACTTTCAGTCTCTTAAACACACCACCCAGGAACAAGGAGACTAATATTCACTGCAGGACACTTAAAACAGGACTTCACCCTGATTCTTTTGCTGCTTGTTACTTCATTTTTATTCATATTTAATTTTTTTATGTCATACAGTTAGAGTTAGTTAAGAGTCATGTTATTTAAGTTACTTCAAGGAGTTTTTTTCTTATTAAAATCACTTCTTTTTCCTCATTACAAGTGCACAAAGAGATGTGTGATATCTTATCTTACCAAACGCAATGATCAACAAATACCGACAACAATATAATTGAAACTCCGACTTAAATCGGGGTTTTTGCATGACTCTAACACCTCCGTTGCGGCTGCGCAGCAGCATCTCTCCCACAGACAGATGTGCATCAGGGCTTTTCTCAGCTCCTCCAGATCTGTGGGGACATTTCTGACCAGTTGTCCTGTGAGCTCGACAATAATGAAGCTCCAGAGAAATTCTTGGCCTGCGGGTGACACGTGTCAACGGTTCCCATGGGGCACGTCTGCTTTCATTAACGGTCTGGGTGTCATCCAATGACGATCAACACACAGGACACGCACACGTATGGGAAAGAAACCCACAGTTTTGAAGATTGAACTCGTAGGAGATTAAAGTTGGGCAGGAAGCATTAAGAATGAATAAACCCACCACAGGAGCTAAGGTTACTTTCTGCAGCTTATCAAATAGTCACTGGAAAAAAGAAAAATGATGGTGAACGCTGAAATGAGTACACTTAAAGCCCCGGTGACATGGAAATGGGCTCTAATAAACGTATGATGGCTGCGTAATGGTTCAATCACATGCTCTAAATGAAGGACAGGAATAGCTACACTCAATCACCAGTTGCTGCCTGTGGCAGGACCCGCAGCGAAGGGTCAAAGTGGGGTCCAAATGTCACCGAGCAGTGATTTATCTTGCAGATCAGCGGGATAAATCCACTCAAAGTGATGCAAACGCACCGTTTGAGACGCCGCTTTGCCGCGAAAACAACCCAGCCTGGAGACTGAAGAAGAGCTCAAATCTGCAGTGCATTAACATTTATATGGATTCTACAGAAACGGGAGCCTGGTGTGGCAATCTCGTTGCAGTCACATGTAGACATTAGTGGTGGGAGAGCTTAGCCCGGAGCTCTGTGGAGCTTCAGTGGCGACAGACGTCTCTGGGAGCCTGTTGGTGTTTACACCCGTCACAAGGTCAGATGCATTCTGACGTTAAACCACACTACAGGAAACTGAGCAATGGTCAGAGCCGCTATTTATAAAGCACCTATAGGGAGCGTGTTTCATGCCGGGACTGCAACGTATATCTATCTATATATATATGACGAGACAAAGAAAACCGCAGCTGCAGGAGAAATTAAAGTCACACACAGACATCAGTTCGTTTTCACGACGCCATAAATGAATCCCAATAATTTATTTTGCAATTAGTGGTAATGGAAGGAACCGACGTCAGGAAAGTCTGTCTAATTTCCATCTGTAATGACTGCCAGGCCTATTAAATGGCACTTGAAAGTAACTGCTTTCCTTTGTGTGACTCCTGGCAGGTGGAGTTGACACGCTGGAAGATATACTGGGTGCCTGAAAGGTTTGACATTCACGAGGAGACATTCATCACATTAAGATACTAATCTCTAATGGCCGCCCGTACCTGACACCTGACTGTGTTTTCCTGGAGGCAGTGAAGGCAGCATAATTTACTGCTGAAATTATCCTTAATTTTCTTTTTTTTTTAACACTGTGTGTTAAACGGTGGATGAGGCTATACTGTCTGGATGTATGGATTCATGCTGGAACACAGACAAAGAGCAGGAGCCCCCCCCCCCCCCGATCCATAGAGACAATATTCAACATCAATAACTCAGCAGTCTTTATGCCTCGGTGGAGAGTTCTTATCCGACCAGACTTGCCTTATTGACTTTAATGACAATAAGTTGTGTGTGTGTGTGTGTGTGTGTGTGTGTGTGTGTGTGTGTGTGTGTTGGGGGGGAATTCAATCTCCTGCACAGCCAAAGGACATTCATGACCCATTCATCAGTGGCGATGATGAATTCTGTCACTTCTATAAAGTTATGATTCTTCTGCTTTCCCATTAAATCTTTGCCCCCCGTGAGCGGAGCCCCGGAGACGACTCGGTTCAGCAATTCATGTGTGATATTCCCATGATCTGGGACATTCTAATCAATATTTGGGAGATGAACCGCTCTCTCTGGAAAAGCACCTCTGCAAAACAAACAGCAGAACCCATGATGTCATCCAGATGTGAAACCTAAGGCTGCAGCTGCTGTTGATCTGAAAAAGGAGACTTTTTTATTCCTTCTCTTTCCCCCCCTTTCTTTTATTTGAAGGTCATTTATAAAGTTCCAGTCAGACGTGGGATCCAATGATCTCATGTGCATCTGGGACGGGAGACGTTTGCATGTGGAGAAACTGGGATATGTGAGGGGATTGTTATGGAAGTTCTGGGTTCTAACAGACAAAACATCTTCAAAACGTCACACACAGCACGGATAAATACAACAGCAGCGCTGAAAAGCGTCTGTTTAAAGATGAAAAAGCCCCCAATAAAACGCGTCCTACCTCCAGAGAGCACATGGAGCAGAAGTCCAATGATCACCATCCTGGCCGATGACATTGGAGAGTTGGGGACTGTGAAACTCGCACCCCGCGCGCTGCAGCTCAGTCTCCTGCCACATCCAGCCTCCTCCTCTTCCTCCTCAGCTGCTGCTGCTGCTGCTGCTGCTGCGCCCGCACGGACTGACAAAGTTGGAAAAACTGATCCGCGCACGCAATTCAAGTTCTCGCGATCTTTTGCCGTCCCATCCACTCGTCGGTTCCTGCGACCTCAGGTCGACGCGTTCGACAGCTCGCCAAAAAGTTCATCCGAATGAATCATTTGAGCGGGACACTGAGATCCGAGGTGCGCGCCGTGCCACGTTCGGGGCTGTGCGCGTCCCTGCCTCTGCGCTCCACAGATGTCCGAGGTCAGATCGGAGTGCTCAGACTGCAGGGCGCGTTTCCATGAAAGGCGCCGCGTGATTGGCCCCCGGGTGGACTGAACGTGCCCGGGGGATGTTAAAATATGTCCAGTGGGGGAACAGCTGCGCGGGAGTGCGCCTGACGGACAGCACAAGGTGTATTCCATACGTTGCGATGGGAAGTCTTTTATAGCTGGCAACAATGTTCTAATCCTCTCAAGGGTTTTTGGTGAAAAGACCAAATGGTTTTAGAGATGTTTCCATTTTGCATAGGCTGATTGCCCCATGGGCGTGGGCCTGATCACATATATGTTTGTTTGTTGTCTCGTCCTGGGAAGATAAGAAATCTATACTTGTTCTTCTGACACTCTCCAGAGTTTAGAACCTAGAGTTAAATTACTAAAAGACTCACCTACTTATTTATATCTTTAAAAGATCAGGATACTGCACCAGATGTTTGCTCTATAATGGGGGGGAGGATATTGACCAAATGCCTCGTTGTAGGGAGCTACTTTAAAACTGATGGAGTACGTGAATCTGACCTGTTTTCCCTCTATGTAATTAAAAGAAAGCCGGGGGATTACTGGATTAATTTACTCATCCCTTTCACTTGAGTACTCAAGAGCTAGTAACAAATACAAATGGAAAATTATTCTCATCATCAAGATGCACAGTAGAACGAGAGAAAGCATTGGCAGCAGAATTTACTGATGATTAAAACAATCTCTAAAATAACAACACAAATGTTGCATTTTATGGTTCCAGTGGTTTGGCTTAAATCATTCCCGAGTCGCCACAATATTTTTTGAGATCTCTCAAAGGACGTTTAAACTCCAACATATTACAGCAGCGCCCCCCTCTGGTCAACATGTGCATTACACTGGCCCTCAAATCTGCACCGGCTCAAGTCAAATGAGAACGAAACGTTTGTCTTGTAGAATTGTTCTGGTGAGTTGCTCTACTCTCTCATTTAGATTAACTTTCGTCCATCCTGCAGACAGAAGTTAGTCAACCTATGTGATTTTTATAATTCCAACACTACAGATATTCTTTATGACTTATTATGGTGATTAAGTGACCCACAAATATTTTATTTGCGTGAGCAAGACAAATTCTCCATCCTACAGACTCTAATCTATCATATCGTGGGGAAACTTAAGGTGCATTTTGTTGCTCCTTTATGATAAATGACATCGAGCGCTGTAATTTAAATTCTGGCGGTCCCCTGTCGCCCTCTGCTGGACATCATGGGTCAATGCCGTTATTTTTAGAAACATCAGGCGCACTCTCGCCTTCAGGACGGCAGCAAACGCAAGGTGACGCGCACGCAGCGCACCGGTTTCCGAATCTCGCTGCAAAGTGGGATATTTTGATTTTTTGTGTGCCGTGTGTACCGCGGGGAGCCGCACTTGCAATGGCTTTGCACGCAAACTGTTGGCGCAAACCCCGTCGAACGCGTTTCTTCACTGTCACACTGAAATAAGCTTCTGCAAGGTCACACAAGTTGTTGTGCTTGATCACCCCGCGCCTAACTTCGTGCAAAAAATGAAACATGCTATATTATAACTATGTTACACGCGTGCCCTCTATACTACCTATGTAAAATATTTAAATCAATATAGGTTGAAATATTGTATTGGCAAAATATAAAACAAACAGAATCAGCAGATAAAGTTCAGTTCAAAACATACTGAAGTTTTTTTTTTTCAAGATGTACTTTATTCATCCCCGTATGGAAATTTAATTTCCCCTGCTCATTTTTTTTCTGTCACGCCATTACCACAACGTGCCAACAAATAACTGCTGGAATTAGATGTTGACGTAATTTGGCGATTTCTAGCGACTTTTGAACAGCAAATAGCGATTTTCCTAACTAGGTAGTTGGTAACAGTGAAACCAGCAGAACACGTGACCATCCTACAATTAGGCATACAATTCCTTGTGATTAAATCTCATATACTCAGATTTTGCAATCAGGGAGACGCCTCGTTGGCTTTCAAATGGAAGAAAAACAAAACGCCCACAGGTTGCAACAATTCACACTTAGAGTTCAACCATCACTGTGATTTAAACTCCACAAGAACGAAACTTAACAGACGAAAGAGCCACGCTGGAATGTGACTTGTTTATTTGTTGATAAGTTCGTCGATCATTTGCTCAGCGCAATTTGTGCGGTTAAGTTAATTAAAGAAAGTCCTTGAGAGAGTTCTTCACGACCCTGATGACTTTTCTGCCCATTCGCCCTCAGAATCGCGACAGCGGTCTGATTTTTATCCTCAGACGAAGCTTCTTCTGCTTAAATGCACACAACAATCAAGCTCCGTGAGATTTAGTGATTGATTTAACTTTGATTCTATGTGAATGGTTTGACTCATCTATGATCTATTAAAAATTTACGCGCAGTGACGACATCACTTGGCGAGCGTTTCAATTGGCTGGCGCTACGTGACGTCGGCTCGTCGACCAATCAGGTGACGCCGCAGATCCCGCGAAGTATCGCGATCAACTGTGTTACATAAATCCCCAACGCAACTTCAAATTCGGCCATTTCGTCGGTGCAGGCAATCAGCTGTAGAGGGCAGTGGGGTAATCCGTTCTACTTGCAATTTAAAAGGCACATCAAGATCAGAGCACCATGAGCGAGACAGCTATTTCATTTGCTAAGGACTTCTTGGCCGGCGGAATCTCAGCCGCCATCTCCAAAACAGCCGTCGCCCCAATTGAGAGAGTGAAGCTTCTCCTTCAGGTAAAACTGGACTTCCGGTAGGCGCATAGCCGGTTAGCTTGATTCCTGTTGCTAATCGCTGCATGAATACGGCGACTTTTAGGTTATCAGTTGACCCTTCTTGGATTCAAAGGTTAGCGCAGCCTATTTATATATGCTGATACAGACGTGTTTATCGCCTTTTAATTACTAGAGGAGGTAAGGTCACCACGGGATGAGAGATGACCTACACGAGCTTAGCAGCTAATGTTAGCTCCCCACGTTAACCTTAGCCGGCATAGCTAACAAAGGACAAATGTCTGCAGCGATGAGGGAACATTGTGTACAAACGTGAGACACAGGTTTGTTTTTCCTTGAAATGTGTCTGAATACATTCAATCGGAACAAGCTACATCGCGATGCACGGTATTTGACTAATCCGTCGGGTTTTAAGGTTGCCTGGGTAACTTTCATCGCAGCTAGCTGCAGTACAGTGAAATGGCTGTTCAAAGGCCTAGAGGACACTCATTTACAGCAGGATCAACGAGTTTTCCACTCTTTTGGTTAAACCTGCTGTACAACTTTTTAGCATTATTAACGACCACCATCCCGATTTATGGATTGTTATGGTTGTCACAGACGTCGGAGTTTGAATTAAATATATTGAGATTACGAGGGCAGCCATAATTTATACGTCATTATAGAAGGATGTTGAAAGGGTTCCTGCATGACATTTTTCTGAAAACCCGATCTCTGCACCAAGGTCACGACAAGGAGACTTTGTCTTGATGGCAACTCTTAATTTTGTGTGTTGCAGGTCCAGCACGCCAGCAAGCAGATTACCGCTGACAAGCAGTACAAGGGTATCATTGACTGTGTTGTCCGGATCCCCAAGGAACAGGGATTCCTCTCCTTCTGGAGAGGCAACCTTGCCAATGTCATCAGGTATTTCCCCACCCAGGCCCTCAACTTCGCCTTCAAGGACAAGTACAAGAAGATCTTCCTTGATGGCGTTGACAAACGCACCCAGTTCTGGAGGTACTTCGCCGGCAACCTGGCCTCAGGCGGCGCCGCCGGAGCCACGTCCCTTTGCTTCGTGTACCCCCTCGACTTCGCCCGTACCCGTCTGGCTGCTGATGTGGGCAAGGCTGGTGCTGGCAGAGAGTTCAATGGTCTGGGCGACTGCTTGGTCAAGATCTCCAAGTCCGACGGCCTGAGGGGTTTGTACCAGGGCTTCAACGTGTCCGTGCAGGGCATCATCATCTACAGGGCTGCTTACTTCGGCATCTACGACACAGCCAAGGGTGCGTTTTTAACACTGAAACAACAGCCGTGGTTCGTCGACAGAAAAGTCTTTAACCTGTGTTGCGGGTTGTCCGACAGGCATGCTTCCGGACCCCAAGAACACCCACATCCTGGTGAGCTGGATGATCGCACAGACGGTCACGGCTGTTGCCGGCCTGACCTCGTACCCCTTCGACACTGTCCGTAGGCGTATGATGATGCAGTCCGGTCGTAAAGGAGGTGAGATTTACGACGGTCAAGGTCCTTTTCTCAAAGTTCTTCCCCTTTGCAACCTAATACCGAATGCTTTCCTTCCCCAGCCGAGATCATGTACACCGGAACTATTGACTGCTGGCGCAAGATTGCACGCGACGAAGGTGGCAAGGCCTTCTTCAAGGGAGCGTGGTCCAACGTGCTCAGAGGCATGGGCGGCGCCTTTGTGCTGGTGCTGTACGACGAGCTGAAGAAGGTCATCTAATCATTGTCACATCACTGTCTAATTGGCTAAATGTAATAACTCTCCATCTCTATGGACTCAGCATTCTGCCTTATTTATGGGAACAAATTTAGTGTCTCACCAATAGTTGTGGGCGATGGCTATACGTTGTGCATCTTTGATTTTAAACGTTCCGCTCCCTGTTATCAATGTCATTCCTCCAAAAATAAAGTCAAAAATCCGATACCTCCTGTTCATAGGTTTGTATGGTCCCACTGTGAATAAATCTTATTCTGGGGAACAAACTCAACAATTGTCCACTGTCTCCTGCTGTTGGTGCACGAGGACTCACTGGTTACTGTAATGCATGAAGTGGATTACACCCTTCTATATTTACACATGCTTATCTCTTGAGCCTTCCTTCACCACTGACATTGTAGAGAACATCCTAGTGATGCTTTCTGAGGGCGGCCTGGCCGCCTGAGGAGCTGTAACAAAAATAAATTAGATTTTAAAAACACGGCCTATTAGCGTAATTTTTAATTCCAGTGAACTGCAGGTTTCTTGTTTCAGGTCCTGGTGAGACACAGTTTTACTACTAAATAAATCTGGGAGTGATTGAGCGGCCTGGGCTGATTCCAGACGTGTGGAGACTGGTTAGAATCGCTGCCTGAACGTGCGTGAGAGGTTCTTACTGGCACCCATCTCCCAGTATAGTGCGGGATTAACGTGTCATAAACCGGCGGGCTGACTTTAAACGGTCCTTCGGTACCGAGTCGGGTTGTTGTAGTACCGGTGTTCGACGAGAGGGGGCGCCAGAGTGAAACGAGGCGGACTAGTTACACTACTGTTCAAAATATTCCGATTAAAATAGTGTCATAAAAAAGCCTCCTCTGAAATGCATATGAAAGGAAATTAAAATAAATGTTCGGTCGGCATTTACTTGTGCAATTTACCCACCCCCCATCCAATATTTAATATTTTCTTAAAGCCAAGAGTAAGATCTGCGCTGCTGACATTAAGGCTTATTAAATTTTAAATCACAGCTGAAGGTTTCGGATCACACGTATAATCATCTAGACTGACCCTAAATTCTCATTAGATTTCCTGCTCACGGCGGGCGGGATTTGCAGGCCTTTCCGAGCATTTTATCACCTGACGGTTGATTAGATGCAGTAGTGATGGTGGGTGTGATGGGTGTGAAGACACGCCGCGCACAAAGCTTTGTCACGCACGCCTGTCAGCCGGACCGACCCCGTGACCCCTGTGGAGGGCGTCCACGCTGGCGGCGTCAGGATCCTGATGTGAACCTGCTCCTGAAGTGTGTGAAATGAAGGTGTGAAAGTTGTTTTTTTTCTTCTTTTTAATTATTTGGTGACAAATTTGTGCTAAACTGGCAACCCATCCCGCCGTTTTCCGTGCCCAGTGCATTATGGGACACGGTCCAGCGGTTGTAGGATCTCAGCGCTTCCAGCTGTGTTTGAGGTCGGCCTGAGATTGGCAGCAGAAATAAGACGGCCACACCACTTTCTGTGAAGTACAGGAAAGTACTAGTTTTTATTCCTTCATAATCAAACTTCACAAACAGCTTGAACTTGTACAATACCTCAGAGAGTGAAAATTACAAAAAAAGTGCTGGTAACATTTACAAAAATCATCCTTACTTAGCAACAATCAGTTTATTCTTCCACACTTTTTTTTAGTCTTTTGTATTAAGGCTTAATACTTCTGTATAAAGTATATGCAAGATAAGTCTTCACAGTTTTTCGAAAAAAGTCACAATATTATGTAACATAATGAAGCGTTTTACGGCTATTTTCTTTATAATAACAAATACACATCACTGGTAAATATATGTGAAATACAGGTCTTATTGTAAAATGGTAAGTAATGATACTGTTTTGCTGAGATAAATTGATTCCACACACTGTTATAGGAAAGTTTTTGACATAACCATTGCTATAACTGAAGGAGGAAGAGAAAAAAAATGGATTAAATGTGAAGTAAAAGCATAAACCCTTGGGAGATCGCCTCCAAACTTTGGCACATCCCATGAAAAGACAATTTCACGAAATATGAGACTTATTTTTGAAATCATATACATGGAAGAAGAGCTAAACTGGCGTAAAGTGAAACATGCTGTGTAGTAAGGTGCTAAATCAGAGATATTACATTGCCAGCCTTTTTGTTTTCTTTTTGAATTATTAATTTTCCCACATGGACTGACATGAATAAGGTGCAATTGTTAGACTCAAAGCATGTAGGCCATTTCTTTCTTTCTTTTTTATTTTTCTGATGTCCACAAAACGTCGTGATTGATACAAGATTCCATAAATCAACATGACCAATAGTCTTGAGGCGACCCCGTTTATTCATGCGCTGCCACGGACTGAGAGGAACGAATATCTCGACTGCGGATGTCAACTCTAACTGCGGCATGTGAAAGTAAAAGCTGTGTTGTACTCATGGTGTGTCTTAATTCTCCTTTTTTTCCTGTTTTATTTTATGTGGTTTTTTTTTTGGTTTTTTTTTGCGATTTTTTTCTTTTTTTTCCCCAACTGTTGAAATCATGACAAACTGGATGATAAAGGAGATGAAATTAAAAAAACAAACAAACAGAAGAAGTGAAAATAAGCCAAGATATATTCACAAGATCCTCTAAGCTGCACTGGTTTACAGGTCAACAGATGGGAGCTCGAGCCCTCGACTCACCAATTTCACCCTCATGCATACTGTACGGTTAAAGTGACGCAACAAGCTTGCTTAAATATTCTACACCACGAAAAAGCAATTTGGTTTTTAGTGCAAACACAATTGGCTGGCTTCAGCTTCTCAATAATAACAAGCTCACCAAGGAGATTACAAGAAGGCACATACTTATGCTTCCTCTAACACGCAACATATGTAGACGAGCCGCGACACCTGCCAACAACGCCACGAAGCGGTGGGAACGGGAAAGCTACGACATCCAGGGAAAATGGCCGTCTGCGCGTCGCTGAGCAATTTACACGGGTCCGTCCGGCCAAACGACGTTAAAGGTCGCGGCCCCGGGCGGGTGAGGGAGGAGGGATGAGGCGCTGAGGGGGCCATTTTGGTGGATTCCCGACGGACGACGGCACCGAGTTTGTGTTTGTTTTCCTTATTTCTTTTTATTTAAAGCGTTTTTTTTGTCGGGTCGGGAAGGGGGGGGGGAGAAGCACCGCGAGTGATGTCATGGGGGGGGTGATGGGGATTATCTTTTGGTATTTGTGTTGATCTCTAATAAAGGGCGAGGAACACCGGCGGCCGCGTCCCTCACACGCCCCCGTCTCTGGATCAAGCAAGTGCTGCTGAATTTGTCCCCAAAAAATTTGAATAAAACAATGGATGATGGGAGGAAACAACATCAGTGGCGCCGCTCAGATCTGGACAGCGACGCTCGGTGAACTGCTGGCTTTAAAATCACCCCCCATCAGAACAACAACAGCTACACAGCAGGACGAGGGCGTCCTTTAACGCCTCTGAACCAAAAGTCCAAAGGTCCGTGGGCGGCAACCGTGGTGGGGAAACAAAACTGGGGGGTGGATTATATTGCTTTTTGACACAAGAAGACCAAATAAGTCTAGTGCAAATCTCTTATCTGGGTTGAGAAGTGGCGAGTGAAGTAATGAGCCCCAAATAACACATCTGTTCCAAAGCCACCAACACTGGACAAGTGGTACCATTCTTCTCCGTTTTCGTCCTTTTTTTTTTTTAAATCGTGTCCCTATTTATCGCTCTGTCATCCCTTTAACCTGTCGCCAGCCAATGCCATGCAAGGATCAGGAAGGAGGAAACGCTAGAAGAAAATTCCTAATCAGCACAAAGGAACTGCTTTCACCTCTGACATCCCAACGAGTCCCCCCCCCCACCTCACGCCCGTGCACTCGCGCCTGGGAAACGTCGGGGAAACGTCGGGGAACTCGCTCCAGTCCAGTGTCTGACAAATCAAACCACACAAACGTCCTCGCAAGCACATTTAGAAACAAGAAGGAAACTTTATCCCCTATTTCAGAACAGCAGTCAAAACAGGTCAAACAAGCTCGTTTCATAACAATAATAAAGGTAATAATTATAATATTATTATCAATAATGATACAATACAAACCGACTTGGATAAATTATCAAAAATAAACTGAAAACACGTTACTGCAGCATATAATTCAGGGTTTGCTTAGTTGGGACGTTAACGACCGTTACTACAACAGCTCCACCTCTGCCAGACTACACAGGAGAAGGGTGTCTTTCCTTTATTTGCTTTTTCTCAGGGAAGGTAAAATATCAGATAAACGCAGGACTTAAACAACTCTGACAAACATATACACATATTTATAAGCAAAGGTCAAAGGTCAACTCAAGTGCATGTTTACAAAAAGCATCTACGTACAAGATATGGCGATAAAAAGCCTGAACGCCAGCTGGAGAGGCCGAAACGCAAAGAAAACCCGACTGGTTTGGGACATTTCTGATCGCTAATGTCGATATTAAAATAATAAGAAGAAAATTAAAAAAAAAAAAACTAACTCTCCCAAATGACAGTATTTTTTTTAAGTGCAGGTTTTAAGGATCTACAGCAGGTTCATCTGGACGTACGGTAATAAAATAAGGTCCAATTTAGCCAAATGGTTTACATTCTGCTGGCAGATGATCTGTGATCTCACTACAAAAATATATCATCCGCTTCAATTTGCTTCCATAAATATTGGGACCTATAATTTAATGTTACGGTTCGGTTGGATTTCTTTTTTTATTTCATCGTCCATCGATAACAGGAGAATTCCTTTTAAATGAAAGAGGAGTGACTCAGCGAAATCTGACAGAACCTTGTTTGTTTGTCTGTTTATTCTCTTTTTTCGGCTCATCGAACAACCTAAAAATGTGCAAACTTAACATCTTGGTCCATCTCAAGTTAAATAAAAAAAAAAAAAAAAGGCTAAATTAACCCAAAGGCAAAACATCTGATTAGTATAAATAACAATGAATAAAATATTAGAAGGTGCCGATGTTTGTTTTCAAAAAACTGCTCTAATAAAGCTCATTAGCTTCAGATCCACTGTGAGGGTGAAGGGCGTCGGCGCCGCCCTGCTGGTGGGTTTCACGTCACTGCCGCAGCATCAAATTTAATTAAACGCTTTTGTCTGATTTACCAGGGAAAAAAAAAAAAAAGATCAAGTTTGGTCTAAAAGAAGAAACTGAACACAAAACGCTGACACTGGGGGGGGGTGGGGGGGCGTCTTCGGGCCCCGGTGGCAGGAACCAGAAAGGAAATTGATAAAATTAATCTGAAGTCTTTGGTTTGTGAAAACACGCGCTGTCGCCGCCCGCCAGCGTCCCCGTGTCCGCCAAAAAAAAAACCACCCCGCACGACCTCCGCGACCTCGGGCCGCCGTCAAAGTCACCGTTAGCACGTGATGCTACAGGAAACGCGCGTCTCTGCATCGACGACGGCGTGCTGGGACGCCTCCTCAGCGGAGGAAACAGATGCGGGACCAAGAGTTTGGAATGTTGTGGATCTGGACAGGAATGCATGTGTGGAGCGCGCCTTTAAACGAAGTGGGGGGGGGGGGTAAAACCCAAATAGAATTTAAAAAAAGAGCAACGGCGACTCAAGAGCCTCCTCGTTGTTGCTGAGGAACCCCTGCTGGACAGACGGCGCTCCACCTCCAGCCGGGAGGAGAACAGCTGCGTAGACACGACTGCACGGATAGTGATCGACCCCATCGAAGTAGTGTAATAACTGCATGTAAGGACAGTGTAATAATGCGGTACTGTGATATAGCTTAGCTCAGCGGCGTCATCAGGATCTGTACAGCTTCTGTGTGTGTGTGTGTGTGTGTGTGTGTGAGGTGTGATGCTGGCTGTGTGTGGTGATTGGATGACAGGGATAGCTACATCACATTGCCTATACCATAGATGCATCCTAAATAATACATGTATATGAATATATGAGGTGTTTTTCTCAATCATAGCTCTTTTCTCCTATTTACTTTACAATGAAATCTATGTATTATGGAGGATTTAAAGACTCACGATTAAGGCAATCACAGGCTTTTGCTCCGTTTATCCGCGTAGATTTTTGTCCGCTTGCGTCTTTCATCCAATTCCACAATGGCGGCATAATTCTTTTTTTTTTTTTAATCTTTTTTTTCCCTCTCCTTAATTTGGCACATTATCTAGGTTGGATAAGGTTTGAGAGAAAACGGTGGTAATTAGTCCAGAGGGGATAAAATAATAAGCCACCCCAAAAAGCGTTTTATCTCTCTGCCACTCGCTCTTGAAACTTTATCCGTTTTTCAGCTCCGTTTTTGGGTTTTGTTTCCGAGCCGCTGAAGCAAACGGTAAATAGTTTTAAATTTTCTTTCTTTCTTTGTTGCCAGAACTTTCACTCTGTAATTTCATTTTGCCTCCAAAGTAGCCGTAGATATTTGGTCTTCTTTCTTTTTGTGTTGCTCCCTGCTTGCCCTTTAGGATTTCAGGCTATTTGTAGACAACAACAACAACAGAATAATACTCATAAATGATCGCTGCGTGGAAAATGGCCTTTGGCGTGCGTGAGAAGGGCCTGTCGGAAGAGTAAAGGACACAGTGAACTTTAGATACTTCCAGAGCAGCGGCAAGATCCAGCACCAGAGAGGAAACAGTCGCCCCTTTTAGAACCATGGGTGATCCAATAAAAACTGGCAACATTTACATTTTAGGAATATTCCAATATCTGGGTTTGCTGTGCGCCAGGTCGCTGCTGTTGCCACATCTGGTGTGGCTCCCCCTGGCGGTCAGCAGGCGCCACTGCCTCCGCAGGGGCAACAGTGCTGCCTTCATTTATGGCTTGTTTGCAAAAAGAAACAGACTCGCAGAGAGCAACGTGAAAGAGACAACAGCATTTCAATTGAAGGACTAAATATATCCAAGTACCTGATATTACTCATATAATGTAGATTCGATTTAGGCAATATTGAAAAAGAAATGTGATTGCATTTTTCCATCTTTGAATCCTCCAAAGCCTGCTATAAATGTCAAAAATAAAACTGGTAAATGCAGCCTTTACGGTTTATGTATAGATTATTTCAGGTAGTTTAAAGGGTTCTCTTAGGACACACTCACAACCACCAGGTCTTAGCAGTGATAGTATAAATATATTTTATAGACCACTGTTTATATACTGTATCTGTGCAATATAGGAGAGAAAAACTATGAATATTCTGTATAGTTGCTGTATGTACTGATAGGCACTTGACAGGCATATTCCCTATATCCCAGAAGGTATACTGTATTCTGCAATTATGTATACATCAAACTATCTGAAAATGTCTTATTATTCTATGTGAAAATGGTGATACACACACACATATATATATGCATATATATATAAAGTATATTTGTATTAAGATGACTATTTGCGTACTGTAGAAGGCCAAAATTGCAGTTCTGTATCATATGAATGGTTTGCTGTGTTCTACTGTGTGAATTTATTCAGCTTAAATTCATCTGTTAAAAACAAACAAAATAATATTAATCAAACGTGACTTAAAATGTGTGGAGACATACTGAAAGATAAAATAGAAACACAATCACACGCTTACTAGAGTAAAAATGAACCAGTTCCTCACTTAATGTTACCCTCACCATTATTATCTTTAACTTCCTTTACAATGTAAAGCATATATATATATATATAAAGTATATATATATATATATAAAGTATGTGGTAAAATACACTGTCAAATATGACGCAAAACCCCACTACCCTTTATCCAGGTGTGTGAACCTATGTATGTATAAAAACACCATTATGACCACCATTAAAGAAGCAGGAGGAAATAAAGTAAAAAATGAAGAATTAAACGTACTGCAAGGAGGACAACAATGTACGTGGGAGCCTGCGTCTCTACGCTATAAACAAATCATGAACAGTAATATATCTGATACACAACACAAACAGCTGCAGGCTCAAGGCTATAGCATCTACGGTTCTATATGATTTCGAAAACATGAGTGAACGCTTTATCCCAACATAAAGCCTCAACACGTTATCGTCTTGTTTTTTTTCTTTTTTTTTCTTTTTCCCCCCTCTCGTTCGGAACGGCCCGCTCGAAGAGACGCGGGCTCGCGGGTTCTGAATCGCGCTGCGGCGTCGGCAACCGACCTTTTTGCGACACTAGAAAGAGAACGGAGCGACGCCACGAGTAGCTGAAGCGATAGAAGTGATAGAAGTCCGTGGACAGGGAGGAGCGGGTGTCGCTCGGGGGCCGGAGGGGCAGCTGGAGGACGTGGCGGCGCGTGGAGACGCCCGCGGAGAGAACTACAGAGTATGATACAAGTCCACAAACAAAGGGATGAGTTATTAGCCCTCATCCAGAAAACAGTGTGATTGGCTACTTTTGTTATTCCAAAAAAGAGAAAGAGAGAAACCACCGACCGTGATTGTAAGTGTAATTCCGAAATCAAATCGATTCAAAATTTAAAAAAAAAAAAAAGAAAAACCCAACATCGAGCTACTTAACCTACTATTTAGACAAATGATACCACAAAGCTGGTTGTACTCAATCTAGCTACAGTCAATAGTGCATTTGATATAATGTACGTGTTTACACAAACTATGCAAAAATTTCGGTGCCATGAAGGAATGCTAGATTACTGAATACGCACGTCACACCAAAACACTTCCATCAACGTGTCCCGTCTTTTCTTCCCAATGGGTGATAATGTCAGTTTGGCAGTGTTTAACGTGTACTGAACGGACGACGAACACCGAACACCGTGAGCTGTGCGCCATACGAGTGGCAGTACTGTTGGAAAGAGATCTCGGCAGTTGCTTACATATTTTATTTAGTGCATTGTCTGTTAAGGCATGAGATTACCCTGCACGTGCTGTGAAGAGACAAATATAGCACTAGCATGCAGCAATTTTGCCATCCTGGCAACAACAGCTACAAACAGGAACCATACAGTTTTCAGGCTTATATGCACACCGGCGGAGGCGGGCCCCATCGCATCGGCACTAGTTTAAACCGCGGAGGAACACCACAGAGGTCCTCCAGAATCCGCGGGGCTCTTAGCGGCGTCGGCGTGACGTTCTTGGGCCCCCCCCCACCCCACCTTCAGGGCAGGAGGGGCCCAGCGGCCGCGTGACCTCGAATCAAAGTATTCTGAACGGACGTCACAGGCGCCACAACGCGCACGCAGGGTTTGGAGAGCCGTTGGCCGCAGTACCTGTGTTGCATATTGCTAAGGAAGCCCTACAGTTCAGATATTCCACAGATCGATTAGGCTCTAAAAACACACACGAGCACTCACAGACACACACACCGACACTATAGGGAGGGCACAACTACGCACGACAGACAGATATCAAACAAGCTGCAACCCAAACCCCCCCCTAACACCTCTAAACCCACTGAAACTGTTAGGACACTCATTTAGGTTGAACACACACATTCCAAATATATTATCATTATTCATAATTATTATTACCGTGGAGTTGAAAGGGAGTTGTGTCGTTATTCCTTCTAATGAAACGGTTATAGGGAGCTGGATCCTTTAAAAACGAATTACCGGCAAGTCAAAAAAACCAATGTGAGCAGACAAAATGGTACAAATTTAAATAATGCTTGCATCAACTCCACAAATACTGTCTAACCTGTAGGTCGCCGCGAGCATTAACAAAAGCCGGGAAAAGAAAAGAAAAAAAGTGGAACAAAGCGATTCTATTACAAGTGAACTTTACAACCAAATGTCAGATTTTGGAAAAAAAAGAATGATAATTTTTTCTAAAGACTCTAGTATCTGTTAACAGTAGTGCACTTATCGGTTTAAGCAGTGCAACATATATGCAAGAAAATAATGCAGTCCACTTTTTCAAGATTTTTTAGGTTTTTTTTTTCCTTTGAAATTGAAGAAACCAAAAAAAAAAAAAAAATCAAAGTTCCTTTAAGAAAAAAAAAAAAAATCAAACATTAAGCACAGGCATGTTAAGAAAATGTGCAAAGAAGCACTTTGTTTTCTTGAAGGTACGGCGGGTCTCTTGAAGACCGCCGTGAGAAGTTATTCTTTTAACAACACGACTACCAAAGTGTTTCATGAGAGAAATAAAACACTTCATTTTGCAGTTGCAGGCAGTGTGCACGTGTGTGTGTGCGCGCGCGTGAAAGAGAGAGAGACGGTGCGTAAATGTGTGTATCTGCGTGCCCTATTTTTTTTTTAAATTTTATTTGATTTTGTCCAAACAAGTCCGACATCAGAAAGGAGCCGTAAGTGAGGCGACACGTGCGCTGGCTGTGTCCCGCTCCGAGACCACGGAATGTATCATAGTCACCATTTGGTGGCTTGTGATGAGCGAGAGTGCGATTCTGAATGGCGCTACTCGCGTTGGAGACTTTTTGGAGCCTTCGGAGTTGTTACACGCAGGTTCTGGGACGATTCCGACGTTCCCAAGCCATTCTTTCTCCACTCCTTCCCTTGTAACGCGAATAACCGACCCCCAGTGATTCCAATCAGAGCATTTAAACTGCGTAGACTGTTCGAAATGGCAGGAATTTATCGACCCATTCCTAGTTTCTCCTCCCATAACAGCCAGGTGCATACGCAGGAGCAGCAGCGATGAAGGACAGAGTTTGTTCGCATATGCCAGCCTGCCGGGACTGTGGATGGAACGGAGAAAGAGGCTAAAAACAAACAAACAAAAAAACCCATCAGCAGAGGATTTTTCTTGTTTTTTTTTTCTTCTCGTGTTTGAAAGCGGAAGAGGTCTAACAGCCTTAACAGTCTTCTGATAGATTAGTGGCAGTGTATGCAAATGAGTTCAACTCTAAAACTTCACAGGAAAGGAGACACGTTCTCGCCCAACTGCCGTCTCGGCGACGCGCCGCTAATTTAGCGGACGTAGAAGTTAACCGTCCGAACGTGTGGCGAGGCGTTACAAAAGATGGGAGAGAGATCTGCCCCGTCGCCACATTTCAATAAAATGACTGGTACCTTGACAACGGCTGCATTAAAATCCCTTAACACTAGAGGAATAAATAAAACCCACTGTCAAATTAACTACGTCCTATTTTATTTTGACATAAGAAGGCAATCTTGTGACCGTCAAATATTTTTTTTAGAGGGAAAATGGAGCCCAAACGCAGATGATTTTTTTTTTTTTTTTTAAAGTTATTGTTTGTGTAAATGATACCACAGTAAGCTTGGAAATGTAGAGTTTCCAAACTGGTCAGTATGGGTTCACAATAGCCATGAAGCTTTATTTCATGGCAATGCACACACACACACACCACACACACACACACACACACACATACACACACAGGCAGACATAAAAACACAGGCAATTACACAGATGCAGAAACATTGATGCACATGTAATTTCCATTCAGACGTATCTACACTAAAGGTGTGTTTGTGTGTATGTGTTTCTTTCGTAGGCCTTTCGGTAGTGTTCAACACATAAATCAGTATTTTAGGAAAGCATACATTTAGAGGCCTGTAGTTAGGATCCATCCAGTAGATCAATATCAAACTACTAAGCCTTAAGGCCACCATCTTTTTTTTTCTTTTTAGAATAACAGAAAAAAAAAACTTTTTGGGAAACTTAATGTGCCAGTGTCTATACTCATTACTCTTCATACCTCAAAACGAGAAAAGGAAATTCTAGTGCCATTTTGTTTGTCATTCTTTTTGAAAGAAGTTAGTACTTATCCATCGGAGACATGCATTCGCATGTGGTCATTGAAGTGCTCCATTTGGTCAAACTTGGCAGGGCAGACGGAGCACACGTAGGTGGTCCCTTCTTGGCAGCTCGCTTCCGCAGCTACACCCACTCCCGTTCCAACCCCGGCCCCTACTCCGGCACCGCCGCTCACCGGCATGGCGAGGGCCACCACTCCGGCGCCTGGCTCGGGGACAGCCAAAGGGATGGGGATGGAGACCGGGCCCGGCGCGCCGGCGCCCCCCGACAGGTCCGTGAGGCCGCTGCCTGTGCTGTGGAGGGCCATGTGCCTCTCCAGCAGGGTCTTGTGTGAAAACTTTTTCTTGCAGATGTAGCACTCGTAGGACTTCTCTCCACGGTGCAGCCGCATGTGGACGTTGAGAGAGCTCTTCTGGGTGAAGCGCTTGTTGCAGATGCTGCACTGGTAGGCCCGCACCCCCGTGTGTGTCACCATGTGTTTGATTAAGTAATCCTTGAGGGAGAAGGAGCGCCAGCAGATGCTGCACTGATGAGGCTTCTCACCTGGATGAACACGCAAGACAAAGGCATTAAGGGGGGGGGGGCCAAAGGAGAGGCGCGTTTTAAGAATTAGATTAACACTCGATGCCTGAAAGGCGCAGTGTGAAAGAGAAAATGTAGAATCATTCACACGTGTTCTCATTGTATTCATGCTAATTTCACAAGTGTCACAGCGCTGTAGGCACAACGTTGAGCAGAACAGGTGTTTTGGGGTTTTTTTGGGGTGGGGGTGTGTTGCAAGAATTTGTAATTACGATGTGAACCCCCCCCCCTCGTGGTAATTCCCATATGAACTAAATGCTTTCTGCATCCATCTTTATGGATTTTAATTTGATATAATTTAGCATGCTTTTCCTTCTGACATTACAACCTGTGAAACATTTGCATATTGATAATTGCGCACAAATGACAGAGGCACCGCGAGTCTGACAGCACTGCAAATAGGCAAGAGAGTAACCCACGAGTTAATGAAGTCCTCTCTATCTTCTGTTTGCTGCTGTGAAGCTACCTGTTTTAATTTGATAAAACCAATCATTTACACTCTGTGTAATTGCAAAGCTTTTTCTCTGGATATAGTTTTAATAGCAGAGGAGAACGTACAGTGTCGCCTGTCTGGAAATATGCATGCGTTGGAATTTGCTTTTCCATAGCTCTGATGCACGTGTTGGATGGGCTGAAATGTGCACACACGATCGGTCTATTATAGATTTATTATGGGAAATCAGCAGCATTTCATTTAAGCGGATATTAATGGATGTGCGAGGAGACGCTGGGATCATCCAATTCTTTCCTTCTGTGGAGACTGATTCTGTAGTTTATGACTGATAAGGTGGTCGGGGCTAAAAGAAAGCAGCGGCAGTCATGTGCATCTATTGTTATTCAAATTCAATTATAAGGATGTTTTAAAAGGCGCCTCGAGGAATGGACGTTTTAGGGTGGCTTTTTTTTCTCCTTTTTAAATCACAGCTAAAATGCTAAAAACACACACCAGGCAACATCTTCTATGGTTTATCGGTGAGCATGATATTAGACATAAAATATTAGATAATAACCTGCTTCATTGTTATAAATCTAACACAATTACGTTAAGATAAAGACACCCCCACCCCCACCCTTCCCAAGTCTTAATTCTAAACTGAACCAGCCGCTGATGTCACAACGGAGGGCGGAGCAGTGGAAAAATCCCGCTCTGAGCGTACAGGACCTTTGACATTATTACGTGACAGTCGTTTCATCACAGTGAATAGGCTTAAATCTGAAATGCACATACTAATGCGCAGGATTCTATAGGTTTAGTTATATCAACGGTAAAAGGAGCAGCTGGGTAGATTACACCAGGACCGACATCAACGTTTGTTTCACATTTTCTTGGGGAAAAATGAAGTAATTATGTTGTGCTTATTGGCTTGAGTATTATATTCAGACTCACCAGTATGAACAAACATATGTTTGACATAGTTCTGTTTGGCAGTAAAGGTTTTACTGCAGAGAGTGCATTCGTAGGGCTTCTTTTCCCCCGGACCGACGCCGCCGGCCTGCTGCTGCTGACCCGGCACTTGCTGTACCGACATGGGGTTCGGGAATGATGGCATCGTGGGGGGTGGCACTGCCACAAACTGGGGTTTTTGCTGGCTGGGAAGGTAAAGGACAGGCAGGTTATCTCTAGGTGGTGTGGGAAAGATGGTGGAGAGGAAGGTACTTCCAGCAGGAGCCATCCCTTGGGAATTGCTGGTGAGCAACTTTAGATTGCTGGTTTGCGACTGGTTTATGAAAGTCGGGGCACTTGCCAGGGAATGGGACATGACTGAATTTGGCAGAGGCTGCATCATGCTACTTTCACTAATGCTGTGGGATGTGTCGCCATCTTCTGCGTCTTGCATGTGCTCTGGAGAGGAGTCGTTGACCTCGATCTGCACCAGACCTCCTTCTGCGTGTTCGTCTCGTCCCTGGAAATGCTGCTGCTCCGCAGCGTCTGGCTCAGTGCTGAGGGAGGAGCTCACCCCTGAGTCAAAGCTCTCAACCTTGGACTCGCTCTCCACGCCTTCGGTGTGGTCCGTGTCATCTTGGCAGTCCCCCAGATTATCACAGCAGCTGAACTCGTCTTCGGCCTCCTGCTTTATGTGCATCCCTGGCTGCAAGCGTACCGGTCGGGGCTGTTTGCGACAGTGGGTGGACTCTGTAGAGATGAAGCGGTCGGCCTGCTGTGGTCTCTCCTGGATGAGGTTCATCCACGGGGGATGCTGAGATTGTTTGTCCTTCTGAGTGTTGAGAGCTGGGTCGTTGAAATTTGGCGTCAGAGGGTTGATGTACAGAGGGCGGTCGCGGCTCCCGTTCTGCAGCGAGAAGCCGGAGTAGGAGTACAGAGGGGTGTACGCGTTATCCATATTTTGCTGTGGTGTTGCTTGCATATAACTTGATTCTGCATCACTGCTGGGCCCAGAGGTCCCAGACTCCGGTGTGCCACGAGGTGTTTCCTGACCAGAGTCTCCTGGTATAACAGAGAACCCCCCCGGCCCGGCCAGGCCCACATTCTGGGACACGATGCGGGTGCACTCATCAATGACGGTCTTGATCTGAAGGATGCTGGCAGCAGTGAGGATCTGCAGGGCCTCTGACTGTGAAACCCGCAAAATCCCACTGTACATAAAGTCAATCAGCTTTTGAATAGATTGCACCGAGACCACCGAGGGGATCTCAATGTCGCTGTAGCCCAAGAGCAGCTTGTCCTGAAAGAACGGGCTTCCAGCGGCCAGCACGCACCGGTGAGCTCGCAGCATACTTCCATGGATCCGAACAGTCACGTCACAGAAGTGCCCACGGTTGCGCTGCTCATTGAGGGTCCCAAGTACAGAATTGCTAAAGTTGTGAAGATTGATGTTATGAATGCGCTCGGTCATCCCCTTGCAACTGATGTCACCTGCGAATCAGGAAGCAACACATTTGATTTCATCTTTGTAGCTTTTGAACATTTCTAGACCATCTAAAGCATCGCCACATAATAGTAATTATCAGTCGTTTAAATCACGGCATACAAGTCATACGTGCTCAATAAAGAGGAGCCATCCAGCTTTGTCTCTTGAACGACTGCGTGAAAATCTCAGTGCCATAAATGTGAAAGACAATTAAGATGGTTCCTTTTCAAGTTTAGAAGTTTGGGGAGTTCTCCGAGTCGCCGCTAGGTGGCGCAGCGGCATCGAAGGACAGCAGGCGTCTTTTGTGTCAGACGTGTTCACTTTGAAAAAGGCTTCCAAACTCTCCTTGGAACACACGAGATTTCACCCTGTGGATCCTGGTGTAACTTTAAAAAGAAAAATATATGTGCAAATGACTTTGGTGAGTGCATAAATCCCTGGGATTTGTCACTGCTGTTAAATGACTTTTATTTAATTATTTTTGGCAAATAATCATGCTGTACATTAATTTAGGAGAGCACTCAACCGTAATAATGAGCCTTATGTAAAACTCCTGCAAATCTCCTTGTCAAATTCTTTTGGATGTATGTATTTATTTATTGAATTAATCTGCCTGTTCCAGACAAGTAAAGATATTTCTGTGAATGCCAATGATTTATTTTTCATTTCTAAATTAAAATATGATATTTTATTACTGTTGATATATAAAAGGATGTAAAACCCCCTATAGTCATACAGCAAACAGAACTACTGTGAAAAGTGGAAGTAACAATTCAATATTTGACACTGTGAGATTTGTTTGTCCATGCGAGGCAGAATTGATCTGAAAATGCCCTAAAAAATGCCCCACATCAGTGTTAACGCAGGGTCTAAAGGCTAACCTCCTGCTGAGTTATCCAACAACTTACAGATCAAGAAACAGCCAATGCATAATTTTTAAAAAAAAAAAGAAAAAAAAAAAAAAAAAGGGAAACCGTCCAATACTCACAGTCAGATGACGTTTTGTTCCGAGGGGGCTTGTGTGGCTGGTGATGAAGAGCAGGGTCGAGCTTCAGTTTGCTGGTGGAGATGGCTGATGAGAGGCCGCGTGCTAGGCAAGGCTGTCAGTTCTCTCTGTCCAAATCATGTGTAGCACTGGAGTGTTTGGAGGGAGAGAGGAGAGACAAAGACAAATCTTAATGGCACACACTGCCTTGACGATAGCGCCACTCCCTTAATGAACCCAGAGCCGCGGTAACACTAATATCAGGCGCATCAACGCGCGGCAACAGATGTGTGAGGAGTTTTCAAAGCAGGACAAAAAAAGGGCTCCTGCGCACGCATGACGGCGAATTACAATTCAAGGTTGAAATCAATATTGGGACTGGAACTACTTCTTTCTGCAGCCCCGTCTGAACCGATTGTTGGAGGTAAAACCCCACCCCGATCGTAAAGTCATGTATTTCTTCCATTTTAATCCAGATTGAGCACATTTAAAATGGCCCTCGGAATGTGCGTGTGTTTATTTATCATCGCCAAATACAATAAGACTCGAAAATTGGGGAGCGGAAGAAAAAAAAAGTCAAATATTAGACCCACAAGGCACCCATGGAAAAACACAAGAAAGCCATTCAACAGTACTAATCATGTGATGAGCTGAATTGGTGCCACTAAGAAAGACTTTCACAATTGCCCTCCTGCTGCACACACATCTCATTATGTACCAGTCACTCCCAAAAAGTGTGGGGGGGGGGAATAACGCGCTGATGTCACGCAGCTCATGTTAGCGTTTCGGGCAGATTCCAAAGTGCCCACGTTTCAGCCAACCCAACTCAAAATTTTTTTTTTTTTTTTTTTTTTTTAAAAAATGAATAGAAAAGTTAAAATATAGCATGTGTGGCGTTAACCGGTCTGTCAGAAGTGTTCTGTGGTCCCGCTTTTTGCTAACGAAATAAAAGAAATGTTCTGCACGGGTTTTCAACACGCACATCAAGTGCTCTCCGTAAAATGCCGGTACTCACTGTTGCTGAATGAAAGGCACAGGGTTACTATCTGACCAGAGCAGCACGCTAATGTTGGCACGCTATTCTTTTACCAATCACAAGTGCTGTCAAAGGACACGCCTCCGGTTTGAAGGTAAAACCCGAGGTAAAGAAAAAGAAAAGAGGTGACCCCTTTGTTATTTTCCACCGGCCACTTAAATACAAATATATATATGTTTGTATAAAACCAGGCCTTTGAAAGCATTAAATATTTTATCTGTGGTTTATGACCAGATAAGCATGATGGACCGAGCCCCAGTCAAAGGTTAAAAGCATAAGTAAAACAGCTTTGCATCCCAAAAGCCCCAAACGGCAGCAGGACGCGCGCTCATTAAATGGAACCCTTTAGTAAAAGCAGACGGGTGAGAATGTCGCAGACCCCAGTCAGACAGAAGAAAAGTGCGTCCGTATATCTCGGGGTGAAGTCTGCGTTTAAAACTTTCCTCGTCTCTGGTGAAAACCTGGCTGGAGCCCAAGTCAAACAACGATCCCTCTGTTCGATACACTACATTACTCTTGGGAATAATCCAAATGCCGGTATCATGATTGACTTATTCAAACCAAGGACCAACAAAGTAGTCAGAAATTTCATGATTGCCTTGCATAATTTATTCGCCGCGTTCGCCAAAAATGCTCGAATCCGGTAAATATTTGACCGATGGAGTTTTAACCGTATCCCGGTGCCACCGGCTATTTCTAATGAAGGCGCTCATATGTGTGCTAACAGTTAAACAATGCAACACGCAGGAGGGTTCAGTCACGCCCGTCCCGAAATAGAAATTCACCTGCGTGAGGGGTAAAGTGAGGTGACCACCGGCAACAAAGGAGCGGGCCGAGGGAGAGAGGCTTCAGCTGCCCAGACTGCCACTCACAACACTGATTCCATTTTAGCCGTGACACAGTGGGTGAGCAGCAGCCAGTGCCTACCTGCAGTGAATTCTAATCAGCCCAGGGGTCTGTCTTCCTCCCTCCCTCCCTCCCTCCCTCCTGTACCCTGCCTTGGACTAAAGGGGCTGATGATCCTTCAAAATTAATTAGATCCGTGTAGGAGGCGGCCATTTTCTTTCGCCTGCTAATGCTTCGGCGGCGTGCAACATTTTTTGGGGATTAAGGAGAATTTCGGGGGTTGTGTTCCTGCTGCTGGCGTGGCTCTGCTTCTCCAGCCTACCTATTTCCTGTTTCATCACTCTCTCATTGTCTGTTCCTCCAGATTTTGTCTGTCTCTGTCCGTCTCCCCACCCAAATCTCCTCCTGCCCCTCCCTCCCTACGAACCTTCCCCACCACCCCACCCCTCCCTGGCTGCCTCCATGCTCCCAGCTCTGTGTCTGCCTCTGTGGAGTTTGCTGTCAATAAATCCCCAGAGGTCAGTTTGTCTGCTGCAAATCAGACACAATGCTTCAGACCGCCAATGTAATGCAAGCTCTGCTGCTGCCGCCACAACAAAGACCGCGGCGGGTGGGGGGGGGGAGATGGGGTGCAAGAAATATTCATAAAAAAACATTAAGACTGGGAGGTGAGGGTTACAAGTTCGCTATCCACACTCCAGGTTAATCAGCCGCGTATATTAAGTGACAGGCTGATGAAATACGCCGCATCGAATTGGACATTAGTTAATAAAAGGAGGGGGGCGGGGGGGGTCGAGATGGGGAGGATGGGGGATGGGGGTTGAGAGCCGGCATGCTCAGGAGAGGAGCGGCATCATTCATGTGAATAACATACATCTTGAATATGCAAATACTGCTCACAATACACAATCCAAGCATATAGGGAAGGCCCTTGGTACATGTAAATGTGGAGACAAAAGGGCCACAGGGTGCAGTGTGCAGCTCACGCGTGTGCATGCGTGCGCATACGCCACCTTCATGAAACGCATCCACGGCTGCACTTATCCACACTGTTTTGTGTTACACCTAATTAAAAGTCATTTATGAGTTTGTCTGGAGCCTGCTGCTTAATGGTCAATGTCCAACAATGTAATTATCAATTTCACCCGTCCTTTCAGTCTAAGAGCATTAGCATATAAACCACCGGGACGCATGCTTTAATAGTATGGTGGGGACGTGCGAGCTAATGCAATATAGCGCGCACTGTAGACGCGTGATGAAGCGTCGATGTGATAATTGGGGATATGTTACAACACCGGCTTTGCACATCGGGGGGAGTTCACGTCTCGAACTTTTCGGCAAAGGAGGAAGAAACGTCTGGTGTGAAGCTCGAGTAGGTAGAGGCAGGAAGAAGCGATAATTTCAGGTGTGCGTATATTCACCCCCGTCGTTCCTCTGCGGTGGGTGGGGGGGTGCCCAGTGGACCTAAACCACACAAACAACCTCCCGGTCTGGAAGTTTTAATAGATTTGCCTTCATGGCAGGAGCTGGAAATCATCACTAAGCTCACATAAGCTGCTGGCTAACTGTGCCAACTTTTTTTCCCCTCTTTTCCACACCAATTACACCTAAACCCCTTAAATAAAACCCTTCCCGACCTTTGAACTCATGGCTCAACACCTACAACACGCTCACACGCGCGTCTGCAGTGGTGATGCTCGCCAACACGTCCGGGTTAAAAACAGCACTTTACTGCTCTCATCTTTCCTTTTTTTCTATTCAGAACATTCTCCTTTGATCGTTGCATCATGAAGCAATTAGGAGAATGCCAGCGTAACGTTATAGACGCGGCAAAACTGAAATGGCTTGAATAATTGTACAATGTTGCATGTGTTTATGTGCATCACACGCTAGCTCAAACTGTCATTAACTTTCCTCCAGACGCCCGAATTTAATCTCTTGATTCATGTTTGCCTCCACTGATCCTAAAATGTCTGTAACAGCGCAGCAGATCAACGTGATGAGACGTTCGCCGCGACAGAACGTCCGACAGGATGTGCGGCTTTCCAATAAATTCCTCAAGCAAACAAATAGCAAAACACGCGGCGCTTCCAACACACGAGTAAAAGGCAGATAAAGTGTATTTTGACAGGACAGCTTGTTTAACTTCATCATTTTCTGTCAAAAAAAAGAGAAAAACCGCCCACCGCCACCCGTGATCCATAGCAGATCTATTGTTTTTCTACAGATGGGATGATAATCTACTCCTAACATACTTTTTTTTTTTTTTTTTAAGTCCTAGGCAAGAGTTTGTGCTGTGAGCAAATGTGTCCGACTCCATTTCCAGAACTTATTGACAGTCAAAATTTCAGACATTCTCCTCAGCACCAAAGGCCCCAGTGTTGGAATTTAAAACAACGGAGAGAATATTTCACTATGGTGATACAAAGGCTCTGAAAGAATGACTTTTTTTTTCATTTCGCCGAAATAGCTTCTCTTATTTTAATGAGCAGTTGACCAAAAAGAACCATCTGACTACTCATATGATACCCTCCGAAACACCTTTAACCCCCCCCCCCCCGAGCGGATTAGGCTAAAGTCAAGAGTTTTAAGAGTCTGCGCCGACTGCCTCTCTACGCATATCGAGGACATTTTGCTGAAAAAAAAAAAAAAAAAGGGCCTCACGGGCTATTAAGAGATCTTCATGAGCCCACAAAGATGCTCATGCTGGGCCTCTCAGACTGTTAGTGCTGAATCGTGATAAAGGGGCATTAATTGATAAATCCAGAGGAGAAATATTGGAACGCCGCGTTTCCAGTTTGGGCATGTTGAAAACACAACCCCAGCAAACGCAGCCATGAACTGTTTTCCCGTCCCTGAACAAAGGCTCCTCCTTCCACGTCCTTGGCAGACAAATGGCAATACGCGCCCGAATACCTGGAAACAATGAAGCCCGCATGGCCGCGCGCCGTACGATTTACACCATGAGCTTGTTGTTTCTCTCAAAGTTGGAGGAATATTCTCTGAAAATGATTTGACCTCTGACAGAAACTTTACTTTACAGTTTTACAAGGTTCTGCGTCATGTGCCTTGGCAACATCTGCCCGCGAGAGCGCAAGCGCCGGCCCGAACTTCCCCAAACGCAAGAGGGTGCTTTAAGCTAGCCTGTGCACCGAGGGTCAGCCGGCGCTCAGAATCTGGCTTTCCCTGAGCCTGCGTTTCAAAGAAAGAGGTCATCATTCTGCAGAACTGGCAAGCTGCGGAACCTCTAATGCGCTGCATTCCAAAATGAAACTGCTGAAAATGGACTTTGTACACTGAAGAAGCAGGAAGAAAAACCCGAAGGTATAAAACTCAGGTGCCACCTGTTTACAGTTCCTATTCATGAGAGGCCAACAGCATTTATCAATGGGCTGGGCTAGTCCAATGTTTACCAGTCATTATATGGAATTTTACAAAACAAGATCAACAAGATTCCACACAGAAATAACCACAAGAAGTGAACACGTATGACCTCTCTCTCTTAGAATATGCAGCGTTGCTCATGAGCTCCATATGAGCAGCGAAAAGTGGCGATTGCGTAACCACTGAACCACAAAGACAAGGCATAAACAGTATGTGTTCCCTCTGAATCTGCAGATACATTCAAGTAAAGGCTTGCTGATTTGTTATATAAAACTCTTTTATGGATTACTTTTACAGACAGGTATGTGAATGTCTTTCCTCCAGGGAAAAGCTATGCAGCCACTTGGAGTTGTTCTACTTGCGTGTCTACTTCAGGCTTATTTGTACAAGCTACAAATGTCTATTTGCCTTTTTCTATGATCTTTACATTCGTTGCAGTTTAGGATGCCTGTTCTAAAACTGCTGTAGTAAAAAAGGGTAAAAGGCATAAGGCGTCAGAGGCAAAATGTGTGGTTTTAATATTTACCCTTTGATCTAATAAGTAGACCTTGTGATTAAGGCAGTTGAGTGGTTAAAATTACATATAGAATCATGAGAAGTTAGAGAGCCAACATAACCTATGCATGAACCATACTTAGAGAATCAACATAGCCTATAGGTGAACCATACTTGATGTACGAGCTGTCACTATTGCTGTTTGGCTACCGGCTGTATGTATGCATGTCACTATTTGAACACCGGCGGTAAATTGCTATGTATATGTGTCCCTGTTTGAACACGTGCTGAAGCTAACAAAGGGTTAATAGAAAAGTAGGAGGGTAGCCGAGGTATGGTCTGTTTGAATGAGGCATCTGTTTAAAAAAAACCCTGTAAGGTACACCTGACTTCTGATAAGTATGTTAAATGGTACTTAAGGGTGGAAACTGGGTTAGAAGTAGCTAACCAAAAGGAGGAGTCCGGGGCGGAGTAGCCCCAGACTCCGAATAGTATAAAAGAGGGGTGATTCTTGTTAGACTTCAGACTTAGCCCGGGCTACTTCTCATGCATGGTGAATTGTGGATCGACAATAAACCATCGTTTGGATCGTGAACCAGCTGACCCTGACTCATCATTCGACTTTGTTGTGGTATCCCCGCACTTCAATTCATTGGCACTGGCATAGGTATATTGACTTAATGAAAACATAAGGTTGAGTGTATTAGCGTAGGGGAAATTCCACGACACTGCCTGGGCAGAAGGAAATCTTTCAATGGACCCAGCTTACGCTGATCAATCCGGCCGTTGGCCTCACCAAAGGTACACACATAATTAGCCTGTGTGTGCTGCTCAAATGTAGGATAGCTAAACTTGATAGCAGCGATCTATAGCTCACCGGGGCTGAAGAGTAACCCAAGACCAGCTGCTGTAGCATTACTATAAAAATCCCACCACATGGCTGCGAGTATTTTCAGCAGACCTTAATGTGATCCTCAGAACTCGCCCCTAATGGGCCCAGTTGGAGTTTCTTAAGATTCTTCGGCGATTTTTCGGCTTTTATTAGTATACCTCAAACGAGTGTCTTCCTCTGTTCGTGTGCTTTTTCGCGGGGGTTTTTCCTCCTCTGAATCCACGTTGGGATGCGTCGGACTGACCCTGAAGAAGCGGGACGAGCGAATAATCAGCGCGATGCCAGCCGAGCCCGCTCCGGCCTAAACGTCTGCATGTTATGTTGCCTTTTCATGAAAAGCAGAAAGAAAGAAAGAAAGAAAAAAAAGTGTCACGTTAGTTTGGGGTTTTTTCTGCGCTGGTGCCACAGTTGACACGACGACGGCTATATCAGCGTTTAATGTGTCCTGACACGTCTGCGGTGAAAACGTGGCAAAGCAAACCAACAACTGGCAGGGTCTTAACAACCTTTTAAGGGAAAACAAAAGAAATTAAACCAAGCTGGCGACTTTTATACACACAATTTGTTTTGCCAGTTGTTTGTCATTGAACAGGTTAGGCCTGCTTCTCCTTTATCACATGGTAAAACTGCCATAAACCCGTCCGTGAAGATAAAAAATTAATTCTGCTCGAACAATAACTCCCGAGCCAATTTTTTTTAATGATTTTCCAGCTTTTTTCAAAGAGTCTTCTTTGAAATTGTTATTTCTTTTCCCTACGAAGGTCATTTCTCAGGGCAGAAAACAATGTAGACGGCATCGGTGCTGGTGGTTTTTTTATTTTTTTTATTTTTCCATTCCCAGTGATGAAAAATTTAAATCTTTTGAAAAGACAAACTCTCACAAAAGAATTTTTCTAAAGACAAAATGACGCTCTCCAACCCTTTTCTCCAACACACTCCACAAAAATACTGTTCTACCCCTCCTGACAGCTGCATTCATAGCATGATAAAACTGCAATAAAATACTATTGTGCAAATACCCCCCCCCCCCCCCCCCCCCCCAAGGTTAAACCTGTCTAACTACGCAGCCTTAACTTTTTCAGAGCTCTCAGCTGGCACGAGCCCTACTGAGGTTTCTTTGTGGGGTTTGGAGAGTTTGTCGGGGTCCTGTTGCTTCACGCGCTATCCCTAAATCCCTTTCAGATACTTCTCCCCTCTGACGAGGCAGCGAGCTCAACATGACTTGTAGAAAACCATATGGGCAGCAGGGTGAACCGAGGACACACACGCACTTTGGCAAACACGCAAGTTCGCTATTAGGATCCAGGGTAATTTTTTTTCTCTCTTGCTCTCGATCTTCCGAATGCCTGGGCCTGCCGTGTGGGGCTGAGGAGGAAGAACACACACCAGTTTTTTTCCCTCTCTCTCTCCCTCTCTCTCTCACACACACGCACGCACAGGTGTGTTATTACGACGGGCTTCAATTTTAACCCGAGCTTTTTACTCGCAAAACGAAAAAAAACAACCGCCTAATGAATAAATGAAACAACAAAACTCGCTTATATTTAATGGTTAAATGACTTCTGGTTATACTGTTGGATATTTGAAGATGAATAGCATTTAAAACAGATGTGAGAGCACAAAGACGGCGGAATCTGCTAACGATTTTAGCAAAGGCAACAGAAACACAAGACCACAACTGGATTGTGTTTTGGACTGTTTATGCTGTGAAGCCATCAAAGGCAGCAATATTTATAGAGTGATATTAAAAGCAACAGGCAGCAAAGAGCGGATTTTATTTTGCATGGCATTAAAATGTTTATAAGAGGCAGGATATTCTAAAAAAAATATGCTAAAAAGTTCATTGTTGTACACGAGCAAACTGCGGTGTCCCGCTCATATGTATATTATATTCATATTGGAAACTCTGAGGATATCTGCGTTCCAGAGAACTTCGTAAAGTTCTGCAGCTCACCAAAGCTTCCTGACAACCACATGGCACATTCACAAACACTCCGTATGCTTTCATTACGCATTCCTGCGATACTTGCAGGGAGGGGAGATTCCAAAACAAAAGCAGTCTGAAAAATGAAAAACATGCCTTAAAGATTTGGGTCTGTTAGTTTTCCATCTTGGATTCCCTGCGAGGTCACTGGGTTTGCAGTGCAACGGGATTGTGTGCAGCCACTTCTGGGGGCCAGACTGTTTCACGTTCTGGATATTAGCCACAGACTTCCTCCCATTCAGAACCACCCGTGTCCTCAGAAACGGTGTCGATGGATGTGGCTGATTTGGCCTCGCATGAAAAAAATGGCGGAAGCAATTTGAAATTTGAGCGCGCTGCACATATGTTCATCAAATAATTGAGAGAACGTCGCACAACAAAACGAAGGTCTATGGCTCCGGATAAAAGAGCCTGGATCCCTTGTCCAGGAGGCAGTTCACCCCCCCCCCCCCAACTCTTAATGTAAAATTCATGTATGTCTATGCTAACGCTCCACCATCAGCAGTCGTTAGGAATAATAAATATGAGCACACCTATAATATCATTTAAATATAAAACGACTTTATAAAGATACAAAGACGCCTGAGGGCTTTTTTGAGGGGTGGGGCTGCCCGGGCAACTAGGGACACAATTATAGAAGAAATTCCAGTGAAACCACCTTTGTAATAAAGATCCGGTAACAAACTTCACGTGTTCTTATACACACAGCTTAATCTTCGATCTTTAAAGTCCATTAAAGGCTTAAAGGCTGTTGATTGTAAGACGTAACAATTAACTTTAAGGCGCACACCTGAAAACTGCCTCAGCTGGCAGCTTCATCAAAGATTAATTCTGGTTCATGAGGGAATCTCAACAAGTAATATACATAAACGCCCCCCCCACCAACAAAAAAGTAGGGGGAAATGGATAAACAGTGTCTGAGACAGAAAGGCCAAGCCGTTAACAAGGACTGTGACATTCTGGATGCAATCCACAAAGTGGCTCGTTATATCGATGGATCTCCACTGTACTCCCAAAATGGCTGCCAAATATGTTCAACTAGACCAGACAAAGTGCCAGAATGAACTCAGCTGCATATTTTACACCAGTACAAGGCTCTACTTCAAATTTGCCTTTAAATAATGAAACACGCTTCAGCTACAACAATCACAATCGCGTTCTGATGGTTTAAAAATGATAAGAATTGTACCAAATGTGCAGTTTAAATGACGTATATTGGAGGATTTTAAAATTGCACAATGGTAACGCAAACAACACACTTCCCGCTACTGTCCGAATTCTGTGCAGAAATAAAACCTTTACAGGAGAGCTGCGCTGAAACAATGGGATGTATTCCTGCATTTAATAACGTAGGATGTGGGCCACAAGCATTACCAGAATAACCTGGTAAAAGCCTGGTGGAGATGGCGTGGGAACAACCAGAATTTTGGCATTGTGGGGCTTCAGAGAGATATCCCGTCTATTTGGACAGCAGTGTCTTTGCGCTGCTTACAATTTTTTTTATATATATATATATTTCTATTTTTTGGAAGACCGACCCGCCATCTGTGTGTACGTACAGTACGAGATTACTGCGCGTGTGTATTTTATTTTATTTTTTCCTCGATTTGTCTTTAATCTCATCCAAAGAAAAGCAGCCTTTGTCTTCTTGCAGCATGGTATCCTTACACATTCACACTTGAGTAAACCCAAATAATGGGCTGGGGGGGGGGAATGTGCAAGAGTCCCTAAATCAACTCGAAAACATTTTAAAATTAAATGCTCGGGACACATTATGTCAATCTGTTGGTCGATAAATAATTGCTGTAAGTGGAAAGAGAGTGACAATCTAGAGAGGACGAGTGAAGGGTGGTGAAGCGGGAGAAAACTGGGATTGATTGCTGAGGGTCGATTAACTGAACACCTCTCCCCCTCCTTATCCTCATCTACAAAAGGTGTAGACAATTTCTGCAGGTCTCCTTCATACAATAATGAGTTCTCCTGGTATGCCGACATGCCCTTAAATATTCATTAGTCATGGGTGGCTTAGCTGTGGTATAGTCAGCACACAACTAGCAATGGATAAAAGATTAATGGCACATGTAGAATATATTTACACAAATATGCACAAACCGAAGCTAAGCACAAAATATTGTGGATTATTAATACTTCCAATGATTTCTGCCCCCAATAATGCTGCTATTCTAGACACTACTGGGGCAAAAAAAAAGGACTTTTCCCCATGCTCACTCATACAGTGCCCTCCAAATAAATCATCTAATGAATACAGGCTTTCTTTTCACATCCACGTCTCATATTATTTCCACTTTGCTCACTCGCATGCATCTGGCCAATCAATGCTGACCAATTGTTACAACAGATTTCTGGTGTGAAGGTGAAATCCAGCACCAAAGTAAACACTCTCCGTTCCTTTTCCAGCTGCAGGAGCAGCTCTGTGTTCTCCAAAAAGGTGCTCCATTCAGAAAGGCATCATCTAAAGCCACCAATTACATAACCGAGCCTATATGATGGCAGCCCCGGCTGCATCCTGGAAGCATATTGTGAATGAAGGCAGGAGAGAGGAAGTGATCACAGGGAAAAGGCGATGAAGGCGCAATTAGGTGGTAAATCCTACACACACACACACACACAAACACGCACGCACGCACGTCCACAGACCGTGGCACTGCGCTGAGGGCAGCCGGGAGCAGCACTGAACCCTCCCGCAGCCTCCTCTTCCTCGGCCAAGCCGCGAGAGTGACCGCAGCACCTCTGACACCGCGGACGCGTCGACGCCAAACGCTTCCTACCTGCGCACAACTTGTGGAGAGTGGGACGCGCGGCGTGGAGGGCTTCCAACGGACGGACACAACTACGCGACGCCTTACTTTCTTTATCTGACAAAGCCAAACGCGCAGACGTCTGCGAACACACACACACACACACACACTCGCACGCACGCACATAAAACGCTCGATCGCTCTCGTGTTCAATAGCTTGCACGTATCGACTGAGCACCGGCTCCCTTTGGCCCCCTTTTTTGTGGAGAGTCATGGCTTCATTCATTTTTTATGGCGCCGATGCTGCACACATACACACCTATTTTTATTTTTAAGCGGTGTGCCGGAGCGCTGCTGCCGTCCACCAGCCAAACACCAACGAATCACGCTTTGTGCGCGTTTAATTTGCAATATAATGTTTTAAAGGGAACGCGCGAAGCGTCTCTTGCAACTTTAATTACACTAGAACACAGTCCCATATCTAGGCCATCCTTCAACACCCCCCACCCCCTCCAAAATATATTTCAAAAATCCTCACATAACGTTATTATTCTCTTAATAAGGCAGGCTGTGCGTAAAAGCGGGTCGCGACAGTTTAAGCCTTCCTCCCCCCATTTTTGGAGAAGTATGCCATCAAAATCCAGAGTCCCGCCAGAGATATGGCTTTGATTTATCTCGGGAAAATAAAAATAACCTTTTCTGTTCTTTTAACATCAGATGGCCGCCTTTCCCCCCGCTCACCGAGCACATCTTAATATAGCTCCCTCTCATAAACGCCACGTCGATTTGATATTAATTCTTTTTTTTTTCCTTTCTTTTTTTTAAAAAAATGAGGTTAAACCTCTGAGCGCTGCTGCTACGGTGGCGCCTCTTCAAAACGGGAATTATCCCGTTTAAAAATAAAGATGTAATGGAAAGGTTTCTGCCGAGAGTTCGCTCCGGTGGTTATTCGGAACGCACGTCTCCAGATCCAGCCAACTAACCTGAAAGACAAATGCGCACGTCGGCCACAGTTGTTCCGGCTCACAGCGTGTCCAGACGTGAACGGGCGCCCTCCGAGCACCGCTGGGGCTTCGCTTAGTTGGGAAATAAACCTGTAAACACAGTTTGACCGGCTATTGTCCTCAAGTGTGTACCCCCCGCGGCCGGCTCACGGGCAAAGCCGACGGGGCTAAAGGGAACGGGCACGCTGAGGATTGTGACAGATGGGGAAACTTGCGTCACGCCGGGGCAGCGCGTTCGCTAGTCGGGTATAAATGGACAACAAACCCCCCGTCGGCCCGAGCTGGGTCCCCGGAACACGCGGAGCTCGCTTCTATTCAACTGGTACGACGGCGTCACGTTCGTCCAACGTCCGAAAACCCGCTGAAGAATTTAAGTTTGCGGGTGGACACAGCGTGGTCGTTTTTGCTGCCCAGGGAAGCCGGCCACAACTACGTGGAAGTCCGCTGCGTTTTCACGCCGATCCTCAACTTATGTGGGAATCTGTCGTCCGGGGGGAACTCCTGTCGTTTCCCCTGCGTGATATAGATTCTACCGACCCATCCCTGTTCCTACTTTTCTCGATTCCTTACCTGCACTTCCAAAAAAAGTGGCGACAGCGTTCCCGCGGATCCTCTGCTTTCTCCCCGGCGAAGCGTCTTTTTTTTTGTTTTAAAAAAAATATATTCTTATTTTTTATTTTTTCCCTCTCTCAATATGTTCCTTTACTTTGTTTCATTTCTCACTTCCATCTTCTTTTCATCTCATCAATAAACACACGCTGCAGCCTACCTTCATAGAGCAGCTCGGTTCAAGTGTGCCCTCCCATTTTTTAACTATACATCGAGTACTTTGAGGGGTGGTGGTGATGATGGTGGTGGGGGGAGGGTGGAGGTGGGGGGGGGGACAAGCAGGCACGCCTTTTCACTTAAAGCTCCTATTGGAAGAACGGTCTTGGGTTGGATCTCAAACCCGTCAACATTATTATGTCCCAATAGCAGAGAGCTCAGTGGGACGGAGAAAGCGGCTCCATTATGGCTCTCCGGAGGTGGTGGGAGTAATAGTAATACCCCAGCAGTAGTAGTAATAGTAGTAATAGTAGTAGTGTTACTCCTAGTCAGGGTGTAGTGTGCTTGTCAACCAGCAACAGCGATGTGATTAGAGCAGGCACATCAGCGAAATTAACAAATTGTCTTAACTACCTACACCTTATTTTTTCCTCATATACTTCCTCTCTTTTTTTTTAAACACTCGTCAGCTCTCAGCGCCGCTTGTTCAAACCAGAAGTGACTGTAATTGTGAATGAAGTGAAATCCATCCCCGGTATGGCTCAAAAGGAACGGGGAAATTATCGTCTCTGTGTCCGTCAGTCGACCGAACTTCCCATTGGTCGGCTCAGCTGTCAGTCAAGCCAGCCAGCTGCGCCGCGGCCTCCTATTGGACCGCGATGCCGTCAATCACCTCAAGTACCAACAAGCTAGATTGTCTGCCCCGTTTTCTACTTTCTACGCATTTCTATTTTCTCATTTATTTATTTTTTATCGTCCCGAGCTGACCTCGAGTTAGCGAGCAGGGGGGGAAATCGCGTCGGTTTAACCGGCCAATCAGATTTGGGAAAGCAATTGCTTTCTTCTTATTGTTGTTGATTTTTTTTAGTCATTATCCAACGCCTTGAGATACGTTCAGGCTGGCACAGAATAAAGCAGTAATGGGTCATGTGGGACGCCCCCTCCCCCACCCACCGCCTTAATGCCCCCTCCATGTCTAGACAGTGACAGGTGTGTGTGTGTGTGTTTGTGCGTGCATGTGTGTGTGTGAGTGTGCACGCTTTCACTAGTTCGCGGAAAATGATCGAGCCTCAGATGGAAAGTTTCTATTCCGTTGTATTCAGGAAACAGCGTCAAACATAAACACTTCTACGTACTGTAAAATAAGCTTTCTCCGACAAAGAGGTCAGCTAAGGTTACTCGCCTGCAGCTACTGTGACACCATACTTCGCCCTGCCTCCCCAGCTGCTCCGCCCTGCAGCCTTCTAAACTTTATTTTATTTCTTCTTTTTTTCCTATCATTCCCCTCCCCCGTGAAAGCAGCACGTTGTGTTTAGGGTTGTCCAGCGATGGCGGAGAAAGAGGTGTTGCTTCAAATAATCGCCATCTCGAATGCGGGGAAGGCTCCATATGGATATTGTTGCGTGTGCACGGTGGCGAGCACCCGGGGCACCCGCTTGCCTTTGCGCGCCATCTGCAGGACTGCGATGTGGATTTAATGCGGCGGGTTCACCGGAGGACACACTTTCGTCACTCTTTTGACCTAGTTTAACCAGAAAACCACCGGCGGCCTTAATGCGCTCCTTTGCCACCCGATCCCGAGTTTCATCTGCATATTTGTTCGTCGGAACTCCGCAATGTTCGATCCTTGTGATCTTTATTATAACGGCCGGGTCATATTGCACAAGGTTAAACTGACTCAAGCGCGGGCCGTGCGTGGGGAGTAATGACGGTTATTATAGGGAAATGAATCACGTTTTTAAGTGCTTTAAGATGTATTTCTGAAAAGGAAGTTCAACGAAAACAGTCACATTAACATGGGATCCAGCAATAATGCTAACCACAAATGTTTTAGTGTTTGTTTTTTAACCTTAAACAAAATGGAGGTTGGTGTTGTTTAATCAAGTATGCACCACAAGAAGGAACAAATAAAGTCATATAACTGCAGAGAACACGGTGCATTTGTTTTCCTGCCAAATGAAACTGTTTGTGTTGCATCTTATCCAGCCTGACAACCTGAACCTGTTTTCAGTTCACACCCTCTGTAAATCAGATGAGAATAGCAGCCAGCAGCTGCAACAATGTCTGATGTCTGACATACTTTTAGTTCTCTACAAAACAAAGTCCTCTGCAAGGTTTAGGGTGAAGAGAGATGATAAGAATGGTCCCCGTATTTAAAATCACCAACAAAGTAGCCGAGTCTTGCAACACTTTGTTGCAGACTACAACTTTGGAATACAGAGAGTTACACACGTCTCATCTTTAGACGCAGAAACAACAAAATCAGAATAATGTGACTTTGTTAGGATTCATCTTTGCTTTGGTAAGCTCTTAATGTGTCAATTACGGTGCCTAAAATAACTAGTTTTTGTAACTGCACTGCATATCTGTGACAACATGTTACGTGTTTCTCTGAAACTCTCACAAAGTGATCACAGAAAAGCAAGATGTGAGAGAAAGCCGTCTTTTTTCTCACATATTTGCATGTTTTTCCCATCCTTCATGGGTTGGGATGCCTCTTTTTTCCATCCAAGAGTTTGCAAATCAAAAAATGGTTACCATACAAAGTCTAGCGTTGTTGCACCACGAAACACGGACCATCTGTCACTGTTACGCTGGTTTATTCTTTTATGGTAGGACTGCTTATAAATCAACAAGTCTCAAGGATTCCTGAATGTGCGCTTATGCTAATTTGCCACACAATTGTTACAGGAAATGTGAGGTTTGGATTACAAAGAAGTCGAAATTGCTTAAACAAAGTGTTTAATCCAGCTGAGAGAGCTCATCAGACTGCCATTTGAAAAAAAAATATGTATGCAAATAAATAAAACATAAGCAAACAAAACACAAGCAGGCACAGCAGATAGCAATAAATTATGAAAAGTGATGGATTGCTGGGACAGCCAATAGTTCTCTTTATTAAAATATTCTTAGAATTTGCTGTCATGGAGCTGCTGGAACATTAATGTTTTACCTTTACCTTTTGTGCATCATGAACCTGCCAATTCAACAACACAACCAAAGCCGTTCTCATCTTCTTGACACCGACACAGTGGGAAGCAACTCGTCAGACAGAAATAGTCACCAAAATAAATAAAGAAATCACATCACATGTCATTTTTCATGTGTTTTCATTTATGCCGTGACATCACTTCTGCTGTCTCTTTGTTCCGCGTTTGCATGTGGCCGCCGTCTTAATTTGAGTCTTTGCATGAATTTTCCTACAGTGCCATGTGGCGGCCTCCCCCAGAATCCATACGTGTGTCGCGTTAAACCGGTTCCACCTCCGCCCGGTCTCTTCTGGAGGTACTTTAAGGTGGCATCAACGAGCAAGCGCAGTGCTGTCTGCTCTGGATGGTGGTCCAAGTGGTGCTGTAAATGATTAAAAGGCCGCACTTGTCTGTCAGCTTTGAGGCTGATACAGGGATAATGTCCCCTGCTCTCTGCAGCTTCGTGCTCAGCTCCCCGCCTTGTCATTCCTCCCCCCTCAGCAACTGAGGCTAATTCCATTTAAGTTCACTTCTCCTTATTTCAACTAGACTGTATGAAATACATTTTCCTGCTTTCTCTGACACTTTTAATTGCCCTAAACAAAATTGCCTTAGTGTTTGTGTTTCTAAAAGAGCAAATTCACTGAATTTACTTTGTATGTATCGTGAATATTAATGCATCACTCGGGCCCTTTATAGATTCTCATTGTATGTCTCTGTGCTGCACTTAATTTTGCTCAAATGACATTCTGATTATCTCCTCCATGTGTTAGAGTTAATTATTGCTGTTTGAAAATGTACTTTAGCTGTAGGCGCAAATGCTATGGCTTCGGACATAGGCCTTGAAGAGAATTATTTTATCTTGTTAGCATCTTTTATCTTATTAGCATGTGTTATACTATATGTTTTTGTTTTATGTTACAGTTAGTTTAGAAGTTAGGAATACTATATACTCTTTAGTAGGAATACACATAAGCAAGTCAGTTGACCCTTCCTTGACCTGAATACTGTTCAGACAGTTGGAGCCAGGCAGACAGGAAATGGTAGACCCCCATCGTAAAACATGACAACGTAGTTTACTGGTGTTGATAAGTTCCTTGGCAGGAATGACCTCTGACCTGGCCATCTGGGGAAGATAATGGAGAAGAAGGACCGCACCAACACCAAAGGAGGCTGGACGAAGAAGATGGGGTCATCCAAGAAGAAGGACTGGATTGGACTGAATTAGCATCAATAATTTACATATATCTTTCTATAAAAGACTGGGTCAAGGGATAGTTAGGTCGTCAGACTTCATGCCCTGACAATTGACTTGTTGTTGCTAGGGTTATGAACTGGCCCAGAGCTCTGTAATATTTGTATCTTGAATTGATTCTGTTTGCTAAATACATTTTGAAATTGACATTTGTTTACTTGAAGTCTTCATTTAAAGAACACGCGGATTGGCAGTGACACACGAGAGGTATTGCAATCCAACAGCCTCCTGTTTATCTGTGAGGGTGAGAACATCCCCAGATGTGGCTGAAGCCATGTATGGAATACACCAAATGGTCTGAGATAGAGACATCTGTTGCAACGTTTGTCAGCTGCATCTAAATGGTGCCGTTGTTTAGCCAGTTGTGGAAAAAGCCCAAGGTGAGGTGCGAGGACAAGGATAAAAGCTCCGAGATTGCAGCACCTCAGCACACTCTCACTCAGTCTGCATTCCACTCTGTCTATGAGACTTCAAATCAAATACTCACATTATTGTTTCTCTGATCTGAATCATCTTCATTTCGCTCTCACCGGACACACATAAAGAAATTTTCCACAACACGTATCTGGTATTCCGGTTTGGTGCCATCTACATGCAGGAGGTGGCTGACGGTTCTTCCCGATCGATATCTGAGACAGTTCTGACCTCTGCAGAGCAGCAAGGAGACAAAACATTGCCATTCAAAACGCATTTCATGTTTTGCAAAACATCCTAATAGAATCTCAAACAGAGTGTTTAATATCTGGCTGAGTGAGCTCATCACACGGCGGTTTAAAAGGAAGAGTTTTACATTTTTCAAGCAAGGTTCTGAAACTCGACTGTGTGGTTCTGCTCTGGGAGTCAGGGTTAGAGTTAGTCACGGAGCAATAATCACCTGAAATAAAGAAGCAGACACAATCTTTCATAATCACCGAGCGCCTGCACTTTGAAGGACAGCACAACCGATACAACTTGCTCCTCTGCATTGTTTAAATTCCATCTGTGTGACATCACCTCACAGTGCTCAGTTCATGCTGGCGACACTCGAGTCCAAGTCCCCAACTGTGGCCACTCTAATGTATTTCCACAGCATTAAATCATTCCCTTTGTGCTCTCAGGCTCATTTTGAGGGGCAAAAAAGTGAATATATTTGTGTAAGCTCATATAACAATTCAGAGCAACCTGGGGTTTGCAGTATGCAATTCAGAGCAACTCCTACGTGCAGAGTTTTTACAATCAAGCACTATCAAAACACTTCAGTCAAAAGGCTCGACTCGACACAATCCTGTTCACAGCTACCGGCAGCCAGCACGCATATAAACAGGAAACTGAGTTGCCATTTAAATGTCCCAAGTTTCAAGTGATATCAATTAATGTATGATGTTTGTACTGTTACACGTTAAAATGTCTTCTGAGTATTAGTCGAAGTTGGAACATATCTTCTTTATCAGGCCTACATCGCACTTATGACAGGTTTTGCACACGTTTTATTAATATGTTGATGTTGAAAAATCAAATGTTTAAATTAAATGATGAACCAGCGTTAATGTGTTGTAGTACCCACACTAGCCAGATGATGGCGGGCTGATCCAACAATAAGACTGACCACAATGTGTAAGGATTAAGTTTGTGATATGTTTGGATCTCTTATATTACTGAATGCTAAAGTGGCAGCAGTTTGAATGAAAAATAAAAACATTAATGCATAACTCATATCCGCCATAATAACAATAATAATAAAAACTTATGCATGTGCAGTTAGATCGAAGTATTTAATGCTTTTCTTTGCTGTAAAATAATGTGAAAGGTTCTCACTAATACAACCCAGTGTGAACTAGTATTAACATGCTGCTCTTGCTTAAAATGCAACAACAAGTTGGTTGGGTGGCAGAAACGGCAGGTTGCTGCAAGCTAACCAGCTGCTGTAGACTAGCATTAGTCATGATGGAAAACACCTTGTTCACCATCTCTGTGGTTGTTTCACTCCTTCGCCAGGCTGCCAGCGCTGCCAGTAGCATGCACAATAGGGCTGTTCAGGTGGCTTTGAATATCCGTGGCTGAAAATGTAAAACTATTTGGCCTTCTTTTCATGTAGGTTTGATGCGTTTGACATTTAGATGTAATCAGCAAGCAACCTTGAAAAGTAAATGGATCTTTGAGCGATGTGTTAGTCAGAGCGGCGGTATGTGTAGAACACCCACGCGTCTCTGCCTCTGCTCTCTGTGGAAGGCTGGCACGTCCAACGTTTCTCTGACGTATCTACTGGGAGAGTTCGATTTTAATGTTCCCTCCGTCTGCTGGCAGAAAACCTGCTCTTTATTAGTGACGTCTAATCAGCTCAGATGATGTCTTTTTAAATGCTCCTCAGAAGGCATGACATGAAGATTGGAGGCACGGTCTTCATCATTTAGCATGAACCGCTCATGCCCTGAACAATGTTCAGCAATTTCAACAGCTTTTCTTCCCCCTATTTTGCTGTTTGAAAGAATTGGATTATTCACGAGTGACTCATCACTAATGTGCGAGGCATGCTGCTTCATGTTGGCACTGCCAGACGAGCTCCTTAAGCTGCTGAAAGATTACGTCTACAGTCACAAATAAGCGTTTGTGTTTATTTTATACACTTAATTAAATGCAAATACCGGCCTCGCTCTTTATCCTGGTTAAATTTACTCATCAGCCTCAAAGACCCCAAAACACACATCTTTAATAGCTTTTCTAGTCTGACAGTTGCAAACAAACTACAAACACTTTTAGAACATTTGAACAGCGTGAATTGTTCACATAAAAATCTTTGACAAGCTTCTTCCTGTCAGTATGAGGCCGCGATACACTGGAATCCAATAATGTGGCGTATTTACATTCAAATTCCCTCAGTTTTCTGCTATTAACAGTATATAAACTCATCTTTTCACCAACAAAAGGAACCGTCTTACACTTCCGATGCCTTTTTAGGCCCTATGGTGCCGTTTTCTGGTCTCAAAGCAACCACAAACATGCCAGTTTACACATCAACAGAGCACAGACGGATATTCTGGCACACATCAACTATCAGTGTGAAGGAATCGTGTCCATGTGTCTTTTATAAAGACAGGTTTTATTGCACCAGGTTACTCCAGACTAGATATTATCACTATTGTTATTAGCTGCGGGTATCAGCGCTGCAGTGTGGGACAGATTAAATCCAGCCCTAAAATCATTGCATATCTGGTAAATATGTTGAATATTTTCCCCCTCTGTTCCACAGATCTGAGAATCTGCAGTCACCACAGTAATAAATAATTCTTCATATTCTTTGAAGATCAAATTACATAACATAATTTTGCAAGGAGACAGGAAATGGCGCATATCACATTTATAGAGAATATACACACATTTATAGAGAGAAGCAAAATGATATTGACGATATTAACCCAGGGGAGGCTGGTGTGTCACATTCATTACCTGATGGTTCAAACCCCCGGAAAGTTGCAGTCGTTGTGCTCGCAGCTGCCAGAATCTTCACAAAGAGACACAAAAACAGGACACTACCTGGAGCAAACATGCAGACACCTGTGGGGGGCTCAGAAACGGCCTCCCGCTGCTCACACCCGCTGATATTTTGGAATCTCTTCTAAGTAGAGGCCAGCAAGACTAGCAGTATTTTTTTACATCGCTAAAACAATGCTAAAATTAACCCCCCCGTCTATGCCAACACGAATTAACGGGAAGAAAATTTAAATTCTTATTGAACGAAAACACTTTGTTCCTGCATTATCGCCGCAAAAACCAAAATAGCTTCATGAGAAGTATGTCAGTGATGTAGTATTAATGACATGCTATGGCTGCTCACTGAGCCGGTCACTTGTTCTGCATAGATTTAGCCTGTTTAGATGCCCAGTGCTCGCCCTTGGCCTAGTTACTGTTCAGTGCAGAGGGACCAAATAGAGCTGAAAGACCAAAAGCAGGAGACGCCGATGGACGCAGCAGACGTTTGGGTGAGTCCTCTCAGAGGGAATTATTCAAACCAGGAGTGAACGTGTATCGGTGGGGTTGATTTGAGGATCTAGAATGGAATAAAACAGAAGCATACTGATTATTTTTAGTGTGCACGCGCGTGTGTTGGTGTGTGCGCCACTTTCGAATAATGAGTCTCGAGAAGTGTTCGAACGTGCGTCTCTTTTCATTTCTGTCACGGCCGTAAGAAACATCCCGACAGACGGGAGAATTCGCTCTTCCTGAGGCTCTGTGGCATTTTCAGGTGACTTCAGCAACACCTCTGCTGACAATTAGCAGGAACGAGTGTAGAACAAGAAAACAGGGGCCGCCTGCTACAAATGACAGCGATGATGTGGAGTGTTGTTGGACGCTAAAACAAATGCTCCAGTAATGAAGAACAACACTTTAAACAAAGCTCTTTTTTTCTGGTTCTCTCTGGGTTCTTTACTTATTTTGTAAATGGTTAAAGCAATAATGGCTCCAACTATGAAGCTCTTGTAGAGCTCTTCACTGACGTCTTCACTGACGTCACCACCAAGAATACTGATTCACTTCCTGTTTCACCTTACAATACAGTATTCTCACTATTCTTTCTTTCGTGGCCTCTTTGTTCCGAGGCCCTGCTGTTTATTTAAAAATGAAACCTTTAAATTAAATTAGACTAATTTCAAATTCCTTAAGCTCTGTCAATATTGCGTTAAAAATGTGTGATTGCAGAATGTGATCAGGTGACGCTGAAGACTAGTTACAGATTCCCTATATCCGACAAGCTGTGTTTCATCCCATGATGACGTTATGACCATTTAACACCCTCTTACTCTTCATTTTTTTTAAATAAAAAAAAAAAATTCAATAAAAATGTTTGTCTCTGCTCACGTCATTAAAATACCAACAAACGATGCTATTGTGTAGCTTAAATATTCCCATAAAGAGCCGCAGAGGCACAAAGATGAAGGTCAGCTAAGGAGACTTTTATGAATGGACATTGACATTCATCCTGTAGTGGAAGTGATGTAATTAAAGTAGCCTCTCCTAGCATGCAATTACTGAGCACGGCATTAACGAGATGTGAGACGGGGAGTGTGTCTATAGCAGTCATCTTCTGAGCAGCGCAGCCATGTATGAACGTTCACCGCACATTTCTGATCCAAACCTCTACTCTTCACCTCAGGGGATAAATGTGTTCATCATTTAGAATTGCTTTATTGCTGCACCATTGCCCCTGCATTGTGGGGAGCTGGGAAGTGGGTGAGGGGTGGGTTTGTGCAATTATAAAACTGATGATGTAAAGACAGTGAAGCACACGTTCCCCCTAACGCGACTCTGAGTGGTACGGCCCACTGGCTTAAAGGCAGAGAGCACCTTTTTCTTGCGTTAACATGGTTAACGTGCCAATAAGGCAGGATCGAAATCACACAATAGTTTATTCAAGAGGCGTTCCTGGAAAGATAACATTCATAATGTACTCAGTTTATTCATAACTCTGTAGCGTGTGAAGGATTTACAAACCCCGCCAACCCTGAAACTGTCTTCAGGTTTCTGGTTATTAATCATCCTCCAGGCTTCTCGTCCTCTTCCAAAATAAACAGATGCAGGAACAGCCTCGTTCTCTTTAGAGGAAGCCGATGAAACGTTTGAAATGATTTCCGACTGTCATAAAAGAATGAATCCATAGACCTGTTGAGTTTCCCCACAGGATTTCAACAGGCTGGCGGTGTTGAGATGCTGACGCAGGCCCCTCGTTGGCTGTGTCACTCTTATTAGCCACTTGGACAGAGAGATTTTAGAGTCAGGTGTGGAAATCCATTGCAGAGTTGCCTCCTCAGCCCTCATCACTACGACGGCAATCATATGACAACAACAAGCTCCTCCGTCGCCATGGCAACAACTGCACCATTGCTAAGGCAACAGCTGCAGAGTGCTACAACACACATTTCCAATCTTATTATTTAAACCAGTGTGTGTAGGCGCGTGCACGTGCGTGCGTTTGAGTGGCAGAGAGAGGCTGAAAAAGACGACGGAACACAGATTTGGTCTCATCTTTCTCCGCTTTGTGTTTTCTTTTTCTGCGATGCATATGTAATTCACACTCTCCTCCTAAACACATTTTCTTTCGGTCTAATTCCTTCTGTCACACACGCACGCACGCACGCACACACACACACACACAGTCACTCACTCACTCACTCACTCACTCACTCACTCACTCACTCACTCACTCACTCACCCACTCTCACTCTCTTCCTCTCTCTCCTCCTCTGTCCCCTCCCGCAGTTCTTCCTCTCCATCCTTTGCTGCCTTGCTATCTTATTCTGTTTCTCTTTTTCCATTTTTCCAAAAAGCGACCCCCCCCTTTTTTTTTTTCTAATTCACACCACCTTTGCTTTCCATCTCCATCTCCATCCCCATCCTTCCTCCTTCTCTTTTCACCCCGTCCTTTTTCCTTCCCCCCCTCCCGTCGTTTGTCTCTAGCCTCGGAACCGAAGACTGGATACACTCTCACCTTCATTATTCTCTCTCGTACTAAACTGCGAGACCACCCCTCACTCCTCTTCCCTCTCTTTGCTCGCTCTCTATTTCCCTGTGGCCCTCCCCCTCCCTTTTCATGTTTCCCCCCTCCCTCCATCCTCTTTTTCCGTCGCCGCTTCAGTTAGTCAAAGAACAGATTCACGGAAGGAGAGAAAAGGGGGGAAAGACTGGACGAGAGTGAGAGTGCAGGAGCGGGGCAGGCTGGGGCGAGGGGTGCGGGGTCTCAGCCCTCTGTCGTGGGGGGGTTGAGGGGGTTGAGATACACCCCAATATTTTGCTATAAGTACCATGGACTGCCTCTGCATTGTGACTACAAAGGTAAGCCCGTCTGTTCCCTACTTTAGTTGATTGTGGGAGAGAGAGCGCGAGTGAGGCATCACAACTGTGTCTTCATACAGAAAATCATTGTCCCTCATCTTTCTTTCATTTGAATAATACAAGTTTTCATCTCAAATCCCCCCCCCCCCCTCCCCCCATGGATATGTTTCTATATTTGGTTTCTCTTTTGATTTTTAGAGAGGCTGTTTCTCTCCGGCTGGCCCTGTTTCCTACTCTTTCAGCATTACCTATCTCTGCTTTGTAATCTTACCAACAGTGTGTGTGTGTGGGGGGGGGGGGCTGACCTGTGTGGATGTACGGTAGTAAAAACGGCAGCGAGCCAGTGGGGGGGACTGCATGTGTGGAGCATTTAATCGCGCCCAAGATGCAGGATACTCCAGCGGACGCTAAATCGGAGTCAGCTCGCACCTCCGCCGTGCAGGCGCACGTTACAGCCACCCACCGAGCATCTGCACCCGCATGGGGTACGAGAGCTGTGTTATATCACGCACGTGTGCTCGGCGTCCTCACCCCTGCCCCTGCTCCACCGCTCGAGAAAGGCGCCGTTCGCCGGACCCTCTCAGTCCAGGTGGCTCTCAGACGGGTTTCCAATTTCCTCCTGGGAATGTTTGACGCGGAGCAACAGAACGCAGCAGCTGCATCTGGGGGCCTTCTTTTTGGGAGGAAGTGATGGCAGAAAGTGGGAGACGGAAACACACGCACCAATTTGGGCGGTGATGTCATAATGAGGAAAAATTTCACTTGGGCTTAGCTCGTGGAAAACGGAAGTGAGTACAGCTGGCCGTTTCAGACGGATTACATAAGTGTGTGCTTAACCGTGGCACATTACATTCATTGGCTTATCAAACACACAGTTTCCTTGGCAACAGAGCATACCGGTCAGCTTAGCACAGGAAGAGAATTTTACCCTACACTGAAGAGAGATTCCGTTCTGAAAAGTCTGCTGCTTCCAAATGCGATATTAAATTCAACTGATGTCAAGGTATCCCCCCCCCCCCACACACCTCACATCATCTCTCCTCCACGCATCTTATTTGCCCGAGTGTGACTCACTGAGTTAGCCGAGATAGAAATAGAGCAATAGTGCAAGTAAAAAAACCCCATGGTTGGTAACAGTGGCTATTCCACCAAACCTGTTCCAGAATGCAGCACTGCCTTCAAAGTGAGAACAGACTCGGTGTAAAAGCTGTGTGAAGGAGGGAAAAAAACGCAGCTTTTGCCAAGAGATTGTGAGGCAGATGGTCAATCTATAAAAGGGAATGTTAGTGCCCTGAGGAAAATGACTACTGATGGGCAAAGCAGGTACCAGATCAATTAATGAGATATTTGACTTTTATTCCGCTGCCGGAGCGCAACGTGAAGCTCGGCGCCGTCGACCTTTCACCTACACAATCGCTGGCAAATTCCAAAAGTTCTCGTCGAACTTCGGAGGGAGGCCGGCTGCATTGCAGGTGAGGCGTTTGGCTCGCCGTCGTGCAGCAGATGATGGCGGAGCGGCTCACTGGATGAGCTGTCCGGACACCCACATACTGCTGAGCAGGTTATGTGAACAGCGTTGCGTCCGCGCGCCGGTCCGTGCGCTAACTTTACTGTGTGGGTGAAGCAGCAGTCAGGCGCTGAGAGAGAGAGAGAAAATTCTAACACTGCATATGGTGCATATACTTGAACAGAAGTGTGATTAATGCAGGCGATATCTCACTTTATTTAATTCATTTGAAGATGTAAATGTCACCACAGTCCCTTAAATGGTGATTTTTGAATATTGGGCTTTCTAGCTTCTTCTTTTAACCAACAAGCTCCTGGCTGTGGCTCAGGTACTATTTCAAGTAAGCTTGTCCTCCATCTTTGAAAAACCCCCAAAAAGCCTCTGAGGCCAGCGTCCACGATACCTGATGTGCACAGTTCAACTGTGGCCAGAAGCGTTGAGAGGAGCAGCGTTTTTGTTTCACTCTCTTAAAAAATGATGCTCTGCCTGTAATGAGGTAGTTTTAACCTTATGGGAAATTGCAGTTGTTTTAACTCAATTTTGTTTTATTTTTACTGGACTTGACAATAACCTTTGCCTAAATAATAAATCTTTTTTAAAAAAAATCAGATGTGGTCATAATTGCAACAGGGCTGCATTATTTTTTCCATTTCATGACATATTACACTCTGTAAATATACATTGAATTTTAACTGTTACAGTGTTTTTATTAGAAACAAACCAAAACAACCCAATAGGAAGGCCCAGTTAGCACGTAGGAAGGTTCTGGGTTAGATTCTAAGTCTTTCTGTGTGGACCCTGGGGTACCCCGGGTTCCTCCCACAGACCCAGATATGCACATTATAGTGACTGGAGACTCTGAGTGTGTGAGTGAATGGGGTGTGTCTGTGTGTGACCCATTGACCACTGGGACAGACTCCAGTACTCCCAGGGAAGCTGATTAGGAATAGAAAATGCATGGATCCTGGTAACTGAGGTGGCCTGACGCTTGTGTCCAGCTGGAGATGCTTATATTTATTTAAAGAGGTGGTCCTGGAAGGTCCTGCAAGTTTCAGTCCCTGGCGAGTAAATGATTCATGTGCGTTCTCCCTTCGTTTCAGCAGCTTATATAATTTTCTGCTCCTTCCTACACTAATTTCCCAAGAAAAATTAATAACATCTTCAACAAAGCAGAGCGGGAAGGCGTCACTCACAAGCCAGATTACGTAACATTTCGAATATGAGGGCATATCGGCTTGAGGAGACGTCACAGGGTTTATATTTGGTTGCGAGTTCGACAACGCCTTTCACACTGCCTGTGTTGAGTCGTGGGGGGGAGGGGGGGGGCTGTTGTTTGATTATGGGAGCAACGATGAGTTTGACTGTTAAGCAGGTTCTCAGCTGGGGAAACTTCGACTTTAGTGAGTATTTTCTGTGCGGTGCGGTCCAACGGTGCACCTCTGCGTAACCTTCCGCCTACTGTGTTGCCCCCCCCTTTGATTACCCCTCCTCTCCCCGTCCTCGCCCTCGTTCCAGTCCTCTGCTCTCACATTTCCACTTCCATATTTTTTCCACCCTCCCTGCCTCCTTCACCCCCGTAATTCCTCCACTGTGTTGCCTTCCCTTCCTGTTATCTCCCTTTCCCTCCTCTCCGCTTAGTCCCCCCCTCCCTCGCTCTCTGCTCACTAGCTTACCTTCTTCCCTCCTCTTCAGCACTTTTGAGGATTCCTGAGCTAGTGCTCCTTCCAATAAATTATAGATTCGACAAGATGTAGTCAAAGTCAGCAGCGCCGTGTGCACTTCAGTGGCTTCACGTATGGCTTCATGCCCCAACGTAAACGCCATCTTCCCTGGAATGTGTGAGCGCTCACATTTGTAATTATTTTGTGCTCTCAGCTGCCCTAATGGCTCCATACATGAATATTTATGCATGTGGAACTCCGAGCACGAGGAGCTCATGGCTAATGCGTTCAGAGACTTCAAAATGGAGCTAAGATAATTCCTCCAAACAGATTCTCCTCAGTATTTATTCAACTCAAATGCATTTTTCATCCATCTTATCAAGTGTCCATTCACCCTTCGGAGAAAAGAGTGTGTTCCGTACAGTACAGCGCGCTGTGGGTAAGGATTAGTGATCCAGTGCTGGGCTCTTATGATCTCAGCTCAAGGACACTGGCTTCCATGAGGCTTTTTGTATGCAGCCAGAGAGACACTGATCCTGCCAAGATGCTCCCAAGGCACAGAGAGCAAAGACACGGGGCTTGCCCCGGTGCAAGGCTCACGCCATAACTGCACGATGCAGAGGATCCGCTGCCCAATTAAGAACCACGGCAGAGTCAAGCAGACGGGGGAAATGTGGACAGACGTCCTCGCCCTTCGTAATCTCTCCGTCGACAGTTTGGCTCCAATAACAGCTCGTAAACCGACGATGCAAATTTCTGCAGCGGATGCAGAGTTTTTGGGGGTTTTTTTTCATTTTCAAAGCTCCTCCCTGGTTTTTTTTGGTCAGAACGCACACCCACATGATCAGACGGTGCTCAATGTCGGGCCTCCAGCATCAGCTCACGCCCCATGAACCACACATGCAGCGAGTGGCGGCTTGTGTCAAAACTTGCCGACTTTAATTGCACAGGAGGATGAGGAAGAGGAGGATGAGGAAGAGGAGGAGGAGAAGGAGGCCAGGGAATGGCTCCGCGTTAGCTTCTGTTTTATGTCGGCTCCCCAGCCGGGCCGTCCCGCCCTCTGGGTCCGTGCGCGTTCGTTGATCGGTCAGGACGGATCACACTGGGCACGTTTCAGCGTAGCAACACAAACTTTACTATCAAGACTTCAGAGTCTGTTTAAGGACACAACCTGTCTGTCAGCGTGGTCCCCTGGAAGACCAACTAAGGCTGGGCCGAGTCCATCTTATATACGGTTCATACGTCACTTCCTGTTTACCCTTCCTCAGGTGTTTTCCCTCGTCTCAGCAGAACATGACCTGACCTTTCCTGAACCTACCACATCTTACCAGACTCCCTCAAAGCACACATGCTACCTGTTCCTGTTTCGACTCAACACAATTAACAGTTGTGTAGATTTTATCTATGTAAGCAGAACTTTTCCTCTTGGCCTCGTCTTGAACCTGCTGACATTGTAACGTTAGCTTGGCACAGATAGAGTTAGTACATCTTGTCATATGCTGAGCTACCTGCAATCAATCAGATGGTTCTCATTCTTATAATCACATACATTTCAAATACTTCCACATTTAACATCTCTGCTCGCTATCCATCCAAACACATTAGTTACCCGCTTCCACGGTCCCAACGCGAGGCTAACCCCTGGTCTCTCAACCACTTTATTATGCCCACCACCCCCACTGGGAGTCAGCCAGGAAGATGGCTGGTGAGAGCTTCACATTGTCACAACACAGGCTCTACTCCGCTGTAACTCTTTGCTGTCCTTGCTTTTATAGACGGATTCAGCTAGAACGACAGTGGGTCATTAATTTTTTCTTGAATATTCACAGGCTGTGGACTCGGGGGTTGTTTAACGCTCTGCGTTTGATCTGCCGAGAAGGTCGTTGGCTCGTACCCACATTTCAGCACATTCCGTAACAGCTTACATATATGGGCCAAACGCTGCACCACCACCAAAAATGGCATGAACAATGTCAGTCAAGTGGAGCTAACATGTCAAGCATGACTGGCGGGTACTTTGGGGAGGGGAAAAAACCCGCATTAACCGTTTTTGACCTGCTGTTGTCATCAACCTTTGAATCATCTTTGGGGTAGTTGCACTCTGACCGGTGCCCGCTAGAGGCGCTATTGTTGAGCATGGAAATGAGTGCAGTCATTAATATTGAAAGGAAACCGAGCATAACTGAACCTTAGCCAGCACGCTTCTTTAACGTGGTCTCTGTATTTTATGGGTGTATGAAATAAGAACCCAATATCTTCAAATTTACCTTTTTTAGGAACTCTAATATCTCCTTGTTGCTTATCATTTTTTTGGAGTTATTATTTGGAGAAGGTAATTCTGCTTTCATTTTGCTCATCATGTGAACGAGCGTCCAGCCTCTCTCTGCCCACCAGTCTCTGCCACTTAGCTTCAGCATGTTGGCCGTCCGTGTCGCTGTCAGTCCAGGAAATGCCCGTACGACAGGTGACAGATTTGATTCATCGGGGCTGTTCGGGCTAAAGAGGTTGTGTCATATCACGCTGAGCGAGAAGCATTATGTTGAAACATGAGGCTGCGATGATGCACAGGGAGGAAGACTGGCTGGAAACTTCGCAGTTCCTTCACATTGTAGAGCAGAGCAATAGTCAAGATAATTCAGCTATATCAGCGGAATATACAGTCGCTGCGATGAACTGGTGCTGATCATGGATGATAGGCAGAACAGGTCCTGGGCTCAACCTCTCACTGGGGTGTCTGTAACACAACCATACATTGGAAATTTAATTTACGAACAATAACTCTACTAACTGGCATACGTTACGTAATGAGTGTATTTCCCAGTGTGGGTCAGTATACTCACCTTTACTACATACTGAGGACCAAAGCCCTCCACCAAACTCCAAAGTGGGGCCATTTTGCAGGGCCCCACAACTTCCAAGGACTGTTTGAGGGTTTAAGGAAGTGTTTTGAGGTTAAGGGGAGAATAGTTTAGAGTTAGAGAGTCAGTCGGGGGGGTTGGCATTAGGGTGAGGAGATGGGTAACGTGTTGGGCCTATGAAAGTCCCCGCAAACATAGAAATATCAGGATGTATAAGCTGTTTAGTGTATGTATGTATGTATGTATGTATGTATGTATGTATGTGTGCGTGTGTGTGTGTGTGTGTGTGTGTGTGTGTGTGTGTGTGTGGTGTGTGTGTGTGTGTGTGTGTGTGTGTGTGTATGTATGTGTGTGTATGTGTGTGTTTTATGGTGCACAGAACAGCTTGAAAAAACATGTAGAAACACGGATAATGATGGAATACCAAGGAAGTTAGTGCTGGTGGTTTACCGGTTTAGCAAACAGGTCCTACAATTACGTGGTCAAGTGTTTCATTAGGGCACATCATGACACCTTGTGGCGCCCAGGTAAACTACAATGCAGGAGCCCCCGACTCGTTTTCATCGTGGATCTGGTCAAATTTGAGCCAATTTGGTCCATATGAGCTCAGATGCAGTGTTACGTAACACAAGTCCCTGAATAAACGCTTAGGTTGGAGCTTTCCCTCGTGGATACGAAGTGGATTTGTATCATGTGGTCGCGCCGTTGTGGTGCCACAGGCCTGTACGCTACACCGATGCTAAAATTTTGGTTCTGGAGGTTTTAGTCGTCCTGTCCAGCAAGGCAGAGATGATTTTCCAGTGCCAGTATGCCACTTCCGGCTGGCATGTGGGGAATTAGCTTTAAAAAGGAAAGAGGAAGAGGAGCGTGGGGATAAAGATGGTGATGTTCTGATGGCGGAGCCAGAGTTCAAACACGCAGTGATCACATTTACCACAGCTGCGTAAGAGCAAACACATTTTTTATGGGATTTGTTTGTCTCTAGCTCCGAATCTTCATGTTCCTCTCATAGGTGATGTCAGTTGCCTAGCAACCAAGCAATCAGGGGCCCGATTGTTGCCATGACAACATGGCAGGGGTATCATCATCATGAAGAGAATAGAGATGAAAGGAGGAACAGAGAGAAAGAGAGGGAGAGAAAGAGAGTCCTGCCAGTGAAGGGTGGTGAGGTAGGAGGATGACCTCTGAGTAGGCGGCAGGAGAGAACGTTCATGAACGCAGAGGATAGAAAATTAGCGGCGGCTAATGTTGCGCAGCGTTCGACGCCGCTCTAACGGAACAGGCCCCGTTCCAGATGGAAATGTCACGATGTGCTCCAGTTGTCTTCGGTCACGCAGCGAAGCCGACGCAGACGCCGCGGCTCAGCGCGGAGCCGGGGTCCAGAGGGCCCGGGGCCGAACCTCCGCAGGTGTCATAACCCATCCATCAGCCGACAGCAGTCCACTGTAAAACGGCCCGACGGGGCCATGCTGCATTTACCCCGTTCGCTCTCTGCCTCAACTCTTCCCTCCACTTAATACAATCACGCAGCCGAAAGAGCGGAGACAGAATGGAAACGAACGCGCCCCCCCCCCCCCCTTCTTTTTTGACAACAGTTGTGACGCTTATGAATCAGAGAAGATGTGAGTTAAGTCTCAAATACTGACAACATTTATTGAATAAGTGGCCTGACTTCAGAGGGGGGGGGGCAAGTGTCTCGAAGCTACCCGGGCGGCGGAGACAGCTGTGACCTTTGAACTTTCCGAGGAGCTTTGAGTCTTTATAGGAGAGTCAAAAACAGTCCCGGGCATCGCCTGGAAGCTCCCACTGCCGAGTCAGCATGTGGTGCCACATGTTTATCTGTTGACGTTTATTCTTCTGATTTTGATGTTGAGGAGTATTTTGTGGTGGCGCTCTTGTTAAAACAGCTTCACGGTGGCTTATAAGAGCAGACGGATGAACAGAGGACGAGGGGGGGGGGGCTGGTTGAGGTTGCTGACATGACCCATGTGTCCACCAGCTCCTGCTACCGTCAGGTATCGGGTCAGGATGAAGACGCGAGGAACCTTAAGCCCGGAACGGTTGAGCGCCCGAGTAAAGGGATGAATGGCTGCGTCTGGTTCGCTCCCTCCGTCTCCATCCCTCCCTGCTTCACTCACCAGCAGTGACAAATGGATTTTATGAGTCACGGCTGAAGCAGGCAGCCAGGCTTCTCCGTTCAGACCCTCTCAAAAGAAGATCCATCTAACACCAACTACCAGGGCTTCCAGGAAAACTCTCTCTCCTCATCTGCTGTGACCCCCTCCCCCTCCTTCTTCTTCTTTTTTTTTTTACAATTCCCCCCTGCCATTCTCCAGCTTTCTCTCTCTCTCTCCCTCTCTCTCTCTCTCTGTTTCTCCTCATCCCTCCCCTCCTCTACTGCGGGTGTCTGGAAAGCTGTTTTTCCTCTGTCTCTCGCTCATGAAGGGCTGCACTAAGCTCCCTTCTCTGTGCCCATGTGTGGTAGGTAAATACACCTCTCTGTTCCCGTCGTCCTTCTTCCTCCATCTCTCTGTTGCCGCCTCTGTTTTGCATGTTGCTCAAAGTCTGCCGCTCGCTCCGGCTCCGGCAGCCTTATGGGAGGACTGCAGCTCCATCTGCGTTTACTGCCTTAGACCCGTTTGCACTGTCCTCTGTGGTGTCTGAAAATGCGTATCGGCCTCTTTATCTTGCGTTTCTACTCCTGCGTATGCATTGCTGGGTTTATTCCGGCTCGCTCGGTGTTACATACGAACATGGCCTGGCACGTGTGGGTGTGTATGTGCTGTATGTCTCATCACACACAGGGAGCCAAACTCCAACAGACTTGTTGATTAAAGCATCACAGTGAGTGCGTGTTTCATTCCACTGCAGGTTGGGCTTGTTTTCCTCCATCTTTGCTACGAATCAAACGTGTCACTTGATTTTGGGGCACGACGAGGGGTGTGTGCGGGGTGTGTGTGTGTGTGTTGGGTTGGGTTGGAAATGACCGATGTCATCTGGAGGGTGGTCCTTCTGTCCTTAACTCAGAGTGTCGTTTTTAAAGACAAAACTGGGCCGTCTGTTACGCCACTTGAACATATTGAGCAGTTGCCCCTGAAAATGTAACGGCAACGAAGGCGTTTAGCTCACTGTGCAACAGACTGATGGAGGAAGTCATCAAGAACGCCGCGCTGATGGAGGAAGGTCCAGATTTTCACTGGTCTGGCATTGAATATAAAAGTAGCAGACAATAGTTAACATGACGAAGGTACAAGTGGTTAACATTAATAACAGGCCTTTGCTTTGAGGACGTGCCAGACGAGAACTGCTCGCTGAAGTCCTGTTGAAACCAGCTGACAGACGTTCGTTTCACATTCAGTGAAATGTGCCAAACACTGTTGGCATCCTTGAGGTCTATCACACCTGTCAAGTGCATTCCAAAGCGAATAAACTATTTATAAACCTGCATTTTCCAGCGCAGTATCACCCTTCATCTCCGTTGGTGTGTCTTGATGGGGTGTAAATCAGCGGAGCGTCAGCATCATGATGAGCCATCCAAGTGCTCTCGTTCATAGACGAGCTGTTGACGCCGTTACCCTGGAGGTCATAGTTCGCAAAGCAACTCAGGAAACTTTCAGAGTGGAGGGTCGGGGCCAGAATTAGCACACTTGATTGGCTGATTGTGAGTTTTTCAGATATACACAACTGCTGCCTTCATGTCATCGTCCCGGTCAAGCGTGGGTAATTTGGAGGAAGGTTTAGAGAGTGTGTTGGCAGGTCTGGAATCACGTCGCCACGCTGTACGTTGCGGTTTGATTTTAGAGAAGCTGGTGGTTTGTCCACGTGTGTAGGCAGCAGATACGGCGCCTTACCTTTTCCTGCATGTGCTACTTTAGCTAGCTGCATTTAGCTAGCTGCATTTAGCTAAATTGCATTCATCCATCACCAACGGCGGCTTCTTGCCATTTTGATCAATTTTTGTAAAGAAGCCTTTTAAAAAAAAATATTAATACAGACTCTACTGAGTGCTCCTGGAAAATCTTTTGCACAGAATGTAACCTTTTAATTACAGTAAATCTGAACTAGTGGCTGCTTTTATCCGACCTTCTCTGAGTCTGGTCCAATGGTTCCTGGCAGTGACCTGCACTGAGCAGGTTGAGTCCAACACACAGTCACAGGGTCGACTCAGAGACCCCGATCAATCTAGCGCGCATGTTTGTAGACTGTGGGAGTAAAGCGGAGCACCCAGAGAAAACTCACACAGATATGGGAGGAACAGACAAGTGCCCAGCTGCACTTTCTCCATGATGTTTTATGGTGTTTTCTGATGTGTTTTTCTCTTTTTTTTGACATTTTTTGGTGAACAAAAAGTTGTCAAAGTCAGCAGAACTCCAATCACCTTAGTTAGATACTCTCCAGTCAGTGACAGTACTAAAATTAGGTTTGGCCAATAATGTTTTTTTTCACCAAATCGACCACGTCGGCGCTGCCAACGATCTCTACCTGCTGGCGCTCGATGGCTGCCTTTATCGTCTTGGCGGAGCAGATTGGTAGCCTGCTGCGTCCGCTACACGCAGAGCCAAACCCATCACCGCTTGTCTCTTAAGTGAATTTCATTAAGGGTGGTTCCAAAAAAATATTTTTCTTTTTCTTATTTTTTAACCTTTGTAGGGTGATTTCCAAATTTGCCACAGCAGGTGGAGACCGGGAAGTGCTTCCATTTGAGCCATCTAAGGAATAAAAGAACTATTCCAAAATATTTCAGCAACTGTTCCTAATTTAGCTCTTTAATTAGGCAAGTCTGAGTGCGGTTTGGATGAACTAATGAAGATTATACTGCAAAACCGATAATGAATCAGACATAAAGTAAATATACAGTGTGACACAAACAGCGGAAGCATGTGTAAGATCGCTTTTATGGAAAGAGCTCTGTTCTGGAATACAATAGATGGGTTTGTTACAGGAGTTTTGGGGGATGGCGCATACTAATGTCAACACAAGCAGAAAAAATAAGGGTTTTTTTGGGGCTAATCCTGGGCCTTTTAGGCACGTTAAAGGTGTATCATGGTGGCTGTAGTTCATGCGTAATGCATTACTCCGAGTCCACTGCCGGTGATGACTTCATTCCGGCATGGTGGATTTACACAGCTGGATGGGTTTGCAATAGAGAGAAGCAGGAATATCAAATGAGAAAGACTGTGGGCTGCCTGCAGAGCAACCTTTGAGTGCTGCTGTTTCACCTGCAGAAGTGAAGTAAGGCCATGTGTATCTACAATAAACTACACAAAGTGAACCTACCAAATGTGCACCTCCGACATCCTCCGGACTGAGCCAGCTTGCAACAGTGAGAGCAGTGAAAAGGCAAACAGGACGTGTCTACGTGTCTGATTAATGCAAACAATCAATAGCGCGTCTTCCGTCTCCAGTTACACTGGAGCGTGAGTACTGGAACTCTCACTTTGGGTGTTTCCCCTCTTCAGCAGAGCTCAGGCGGTCTGAAGGCCTGCTGAAGAATCCCAGTTGTGTTTGCACATGAGGCATCGTCAGAGCAGCTGAGATGTAGAGGTCCTGGAGGCAGCGTTGGCGCGGCTTTGGAACCCCCAAATTCTGTTTATGACAGAGTTATACGCCGTAAATGCCAAGGGAAAATAAGCACTATATGTGTGTTTGCCTCCCAGTCAGGCCAGTGTGAGTTTAGAATGTGGCTGTGAGGATCCATAAAGAGGGAATAAATGCCTGCGTGTGCTGCGGCTGAGACGGAGAGGCTGTTCCAACATCAGCCCACCGTCAAGGTCAGCGCTGGGATATCCGTGGGGCTCCTTGATTTAAGTTTAATTCCCCCACAAACATCCCCAAATGTCAGCTGGCCACGTTGACGGTTGACTCGGAGTAATCCAGGCTGAGATTTATGATGGGACGCCGTCATTTGGGAGTGATAGGGTGAATATTAATTAAGCGATGTGTAATTCTGCTGAATGAGCCCCTGCGTAGCCCAAAACGTAGCTCATAACACAATCCTTGCCGCCCGCCCGCCTGCCACTGTAAAGAAGCATCATCCGCACCAACAGTGAACACACAAGGTATATGGACTCTTTATTAGGGATCAGCCACCCCCTCCCCGCAAATGTTGCCATGGAAACGTGCTTTTGGGGCTCTTCACACAAACACTGGCCGGTTTCTCACGCACAGAGTGCGTCAGTGGCAGCAGCAGAAGGATGTTAATGTTGCACTTGAAGGTGGAACGCCATCAGCTCAGGCTTCCATATGAGCCTCACGCCTCCACACATGAATGCCTCACTGGAAGTGGGAGGTAATTTGTACCATATCATAAAACATGTACTATAATAACGATAATTAAGGATGTGTCACAGCCATATTCCCTTTCCTGTACTGGTGGTCTAAAACTCTGTTAGAAAATATATATCTAGACTTCAGGACGGACATAAAAGGGCCTTTCAGTGGCCAAAACATGTCCTGGAGAGGACACAATCAAGTCTGAGCTGACATGGCCTCCCTCCTGCTGTTCCTATACACGTCAGTGCTCAGTGGACTGAAAAATGCATTTCTGCTGTCAAAGCCTTTCTCCTACTGCTCTAGTGTCTGTCACAAAAGCAGGAGGAGCAAGGCTGCTGCTGCCACGGATGCAGAAGGAAAAGTCCGAATAAATCACAGCGTTTTAACTTTTCCGAGTAAGTCCGACCGCGCGCGGGATGAGCGGCCATGAAAACGTGTCGTGGGTCTGAAGGAAGCAGAACCCCGGGCTTCTGTTGTGCCACGTCTGGCACATTTCATCGATTCCATCCATCCGATCACTCCGAAACGGCTTCCTCTTTCAGTGTGCTGTAAAAGCCATTTTCCCAGCAGTAGCTGGTTTATTTCACACATTCTCATTGATTTCCCGAGATATTCCCCAAAGGGCCTGTGAGGGTTTTCTAGGGGAAAGTGGGGGAAACATACAATCAAACGGCACAGTGTTGTGTTTGGGCCAGCCTGTGTGTTCAAATAATGCTGACGTCACCTGGGAATGTTGGGCCCTGCGCCGCAGTCGGTCCTGAGGTGAATGCACAATATTTAAATCGGGCCTACCTGGCTCTCTCGCCCCACCCTGTGGGCTCAGCATGTCAGCACATGATTGAGACCCACCTTCGAACCTCTTCTGACCATCCACGCGGCCTTTCCTTGAAAATGCCAGCAACAACATTCTTTTATTATAGCAGACTTTTTTTCCCGATTACTATCAGCACATTTGAATACATTTTACCTACTGTATAATTAGAAGTGGCATGCAATACTAAAGGTACTTTACATACCACACTGGTTGTGTGGAAACGTCAGGGTGTGAGGATTATTGTGCAGTTTAACCACTGTTGAAAAGGTGAAGATATTGAATAACTTATAACATTTGGTATCTAATTATTTTCAGGTACATATTTTTTCTGTGTACAACATGTGGCAGGCAGATACACAGGAACCTTTTAGGGCCACCAGGTTCCGTCCAGTGCTGTGGAACTATTCAGCACCTTGGACAGCTCCTGCGGCACTTTTCTCAACTATCCGACAGGGGGCGCAGCGGCCATTCTGCACCGCGGTTTAACAGAAAGCTGGCGCTTGATTCACACACACACACACACACACACACACACACACACACACACACACACACGCACACACACACACACGCACACACACACACACACACACACACCTTTGCATTTTTATGTTTGTGAGGACCTTCATAGACATAATGCATTCCCCAGCACCTTATGCTAAGCTAACAGCTACACCCCTAACCCTAATGTAAAGCCTAATTCTAAACTTTAAAACCACGTCTTAACCCTCAGACAGTCCTTTGAATTTGTCATGCCTTCACTTTTTTTGGTACCCAGCATACAAGTACAAGAGGAAAGGGTTAAGTTAGGGAGAGAGAGAGAAGCAGATAGAAAGACATTAATTTTGTAAGTGATTGCAGCTGCGCATTGAGTACAAACCTTACGGTTAATCCTATACAGAGAGGGGGGGTAGAGAGAGAGAGGGAGAGATACTAGTGCTAATTTTGAATGATTCTCGGTGTTCCACTATGGCTCTGTACGGCATCACAGCGACGCTTTAGACGTGGCTGGAACCATCGGAACCAGGAGCGGGGCAGCACCGGCCAGCTTCCTTCCCCGCCACCTCTCCGCGGCTCCCAGCAGCAACGCGCCTCTGAATGAGCGGAGCGACGGAGCGACGAGCCGCGCTCCTGTGCTGTCTGTCTGCCGCGCGTCTCCGGACTGATGTCTCTGCCTGTCAAGAATTTTAAGTGTCTCTCGCCGGTCATGTGCCAGTGTAAGGTCATCTGCAGCAACCGGACGCTGTCTCTCATGTTCGGATGCAAGGTGGGTGCGAGCAGCCGCGGCTGGGTGGCACGTTCGCCGCGTTCGGCTGGTGCCATTAGGATTTAGAGGCAGATGTGAAATCGAGCTTTTGTGTAGCACTTGAACGGTCGCTGCTGATCAGTAATCACATTAACCTCTTGACTTAGCCCGTGGATCGCGTCGTTCCGTTCGTTAGATTTAAATGCACTGCGTTTGTTCCCAGCTCACTTGGCTTGAAAGCGGCGGCAGCATCCGCGGCGGGCGTGATTGTGTTTGGAGATAGCGCTTCTTTACCATAAATGGCCACTGTGATTTAATGAATGGAGCATTGATCTCCACCAGTGACCTCCTCAAACACCCAGCAGGTCACTCTCGGGGTTAATGATGTGGTCCAGCCATACTAATTAGGTGCAGATTTAGCTTTGCATCCCTCAAAGCCTACAGAATGCCTTGCTTATGTGACCTTGGACAATTCACACATAGCTTCAGGCCACTTCCAGTAAATATCATTCATTATCCGGGAACCAGTTCCAAATCAGGGGCCACTTGCACGTCGAGCGATTAATCATAAAGCAGATGCTCAATATCAGCTAAGCTAAATGCTAATTTGTTGCGGACGTGATGTGTCTGATATAATTTCCATGATTCTGCAGTTCCACAGGGCTGTGAAGGAGTTTCTATCCCAGTTTCTCTCCATCGTCCACCCACTTTGGTCCACAGATTACACAGAAATGAGTGGATATTATTGGCATTTCTACATTCTGCCTGGTGGACAGGAGCGAGGTCTTCGTTCTGACACCATCTTTGCTTGAAGTGCTGTGTAGTTTCTGTCCCGCTGTGCTCAATGCTGGGAATTGCCAGCACATGTAATTGATGCGCGCCGATGCCTCCTCATCCTGCTGCTCGTACCTCGAACCAGGCAGGGTAATGCAACTCCGTGTCATGATGGGGGGGATCGAAAATTCAGGAATCAGCTCAAATACCTGCTCTGCACAGGAGCGGTCCAGATCTCCAGCAGATTCAGGTGCCATCAAACAGCTGGTGCCCAGTCTGGTCCAGTCTCATGTCCCAGAGGCCTCAACGCTCTCTCCAGATTCCTGACTTTATGTCCGTCGAAGCCTTTGTTTTTGAAAGAAACGTGCAGCCTCTCAGTCATCTTTAGAACCTAACTGATGAGTTCTTTATGTGGCTGGAAGTCTTTAGCTGTGTTTTAATGTGCTTTTTTATGCCCGATCCTCACTGATTTACTCCCAATATGCCGCGCAGATGGTGCCATTCCAGCCCGTCTTTAGGTTGGCATATCGGTGCTCGTGAAGGTCATGTGATCTAAGCTGTTAGAGATGAAGGAATCACCGTTGCTGTAATGAAGGAGTAGGGACTCGCGGTGTCTTCATCACAGTATCAGGATCAATGTGAATTCAGATGTCCTTCCTGGAAAATTGACAGGAAACCGACCTGCTGCCACTCGTTACCAGCCAATCACACGAGCGGGAGAAATGAAGCAGAAGCCGGCAGGTGATATTAGAGCGAGGGACAGGCTGCGTCCCCGCGTGTGAGCCGTTAGTTCACGTCTTTGCACACTGTTTTTATAGCTTCTGTAAGTGTACATTTCCTCCTATGGATCTGACCCATTTTCTCCTTCTGCTCGAGTCATCCGGACTCGTAAATGGCGGCGAATCTCAGCTCTGGTGGTCAGCTCGCTGTTGCGGCCATAAGTTGCCACAGCGGATCCTGCGCCATCCATCCACGGTCACCTCGCCCTAATCACATCATCCCGTCCGTTACGGGCGGCGTGTTATCGAAGAGGCATGTAATGTTTCATGGTCACTGGTTATTGGGTGCATCTATTTTTATAAAAAAGAATCCTAAAGAAGATGAAGAAGTTGCTTATAGAATCTGAGTGAAGGGCCGAGCGTGTGTGTGTGTGTGTGTGTGTGTGTGTGTGTGTGTGTGTGTGTGTGTGTTTCTCTGTGAGAGACAGATGATATTCAAACATGCCAACCTAATCCTTTACAAATGTCAAAAGCACCAGAAATGAAACTGCATATTATTACAAGATGGGTTGCTTAGTTACATAGTGTGCAGCTAAGCCCCCCCCCCCCACAAAAAAAAAACTGTCTGTGGCAGCGGAGACCTGTGGTCGGCCCTTCTGGAGCGGAGCTGCTAATTAACAGCGTAGACGAACAGAAAGTACCTGGTTGAGATGTGCGTCATCGGCCTTTGGCAGGTCTCTGTGTGGAGGACAGGGACAGAATCAGGAAGTCAACATTCAGGACGCGGGCGTATCCGGACGAGTCGGGGATTTGGATCGTCCGCAGTAACGTTTGAGTCCGCGTTGTTGCTCTCGTTACACTCAAACCTGGAGTCCCAGCAACGCCATTAGCTCGCCAGCCTCGACTCTCAATCTCATCACAAGCCTGGGGAAGCGCCCCCCCCCCCCCCCCTCCCTCCCTATGAGTGCAACATACGTGAGAAATGTATGGAGTCAGCATAAAAATGCTGTGTGCATGCATCTGTGTGGAGGGGGGAGGGGAACAAATGAGGCCTGCGTGAGGGCCACAAATAAACCACAAAACGAGGGGAGGGGCCGAACGCCAAGGTGTCAAACAAATGTTTACATCTCTAAAGATCCGCTGCGTCGCTTCATTCCTGTAGCCGATGAATTTTGATCTGGTCCCGGCGACACATCTGTGAGGGTCTCGTCGATAGTGCACGTCCGGAACCTCATTAGTCACAACCTACGTGCACGTGTTCAGAAGCAAAATGTAAAGCAGGAGTCGCTGATTTAGTTTTCACCCGTTTCCATCTTTTCTCTGTAGTCCGAAAAAAAGGAACCCTCCTGGTGGGGGTGGGGGGCACTTAAGCCACTTTTATTTCTTATTTTTAGAGAACGTCTTAAGTTGGTTAAGACGGTAATGAGCTTCCAACATGCCTCAGCGGATGTATTCCTCGAAAATATAGTCAGACGTTCTATCGGCCGGAGGATTTTCTCCCGGTGGGAGGTGTTGATGCAAGTGACGTGATGCTAAATATGAACCACCTTCACTCTCCTGCTCCACTAATTAACGACCTTTTTTCCAAAAAGCTGTCTATTTCTGTCGCCTCTATACGACACCAGCACAGATTTAAAGTAAAAATCTAAATGTGCTTGGGTTCTGACAACTTCACAGGAATCCGGGGAGGCTTCTACCAGCTCAGCTTTGAGCCCCGTCTGGCTGGATTTATGCATCTTTAAGCGTTCCGCCCTGAGGTAAATGTAAAGCCTGTTGTTGCAGCTTGTAGCTACAGGATACTAAAACCTGGTAATGTGCTGTGCTGGGGGAAAAAAAAATATTTTGAAGTTAGCATTGGCAAACGATGAGAGAATTTCCAGTCATTGGGGGTCTTAGAGTTTCAGAACAATACAAAAACAGTGCAGCGTTGATATGCATCATTTATGTATTTATGCGCGCACGCTATCAGATCCGTGCACCTGTCAGTTAGCATTATCGAGGTTAAATTAGAACCGTTTAGCAGGCGTGCAGCGTTTAGAGTCGCGCTCTTACCATCACTTAAATTCCTCTTTACTTTTTTTTACCTGTTTAACAGCAGAGACGGTCCAAATGAATCCAAACAGAGAGAAGGGTTAGCTAAAGCAAAAAAAGAGGCGCCTGAAAGGGCCTCCGCTCCGTGACTGTGCGGCAGGAATGGCAGGAATGTTCTCCTCGTGGCTGCCGTGACACCTTCACTTCAAACGCATTTGCAGTCGGTTTCTTGGAAATTATATGCCTGGGAGGTTAGTTTTCATTCCATTACCTAATGCACAGCAATTTCAAAGGTTGGCACTTGAATTACAATATCCGATGACGGTGGATAGCGTTTGACATTTGACTCTACATTACGGGAAGTCGTTTAACCATTAAGGGAAGAGCTGGCTCGCTGCACATTTGCTATTATAGCGCAGACGGGTCAGAACTATAGCCGCCGTTGGTTATCGGCACCCGTAAATATGCCGGGAACAAATGTATCGATCACCGTCTACTTCCTCTTTATGAAGAAACCCGCCCGGGTCAGATGGCCGCCGGGCTCGTGGAACAAACGCCATTGTGGCATCGCGCCGCCGCCATCACGCCATCCTCTGCAACGACGCTTTGAGTCACATTTTGTGCGTCAATTGTCACATTCCCGACCAGTGGAGCAGAAGGCGGCGGAGACGCATGACCGGCCTGGCGAGAAAGTTAAATGTATAGAGGACAGATTGTCACCGCATTCGTGTTGCTCCGTGCAACACTTGGGGGGGGGAAACCATTCCCTGCCTATCAACTGCTAATTCTGGACTGGTATCACCAACATTTCCCTCCGTTCCACCTCCATGCCGCTGTGTTCTGCCCGTCTTTATTTTTTCCAATTTTCCCCTTCCCCCTCCTTTTCTCCTCTATCTTCATCTCTGTTTCACTCCCTCTCTTTCTTGCTGTCTCAGTGTAATGTGATCCAGGACTGATGCTGGCAGCCCCGACTGTGGCGCTGAAATCTCTGCTCCGGTTGCTAGGCAGCCTGTCCGAGTCGGGACCCGACGACCCCCCTCCCCCAAAAGAAATATATAAATAAATGGATAAACAGCGCGAGAGATGACCCCTTTGGCTGTCAGACGGAATTTAAAAGTCAACTCGGATTGTAACAAAGGCACCGGGACAGTGTGTCACAGTGATGCCGCCCACCTTCTGATGGTGATGCAGAAAAGCTCCATGCAGATCTGGTGTCATCACACCTCAGATGAAGCCTACCGTGTTCAGCCAACACAGTGGGCCGCTGGCAGGCTGCCCGGGTGTGGGATACGGGTAGGATACGAGCGAGAACCAGTATGATCTGCTGCTGTGGAGTCACCGTGAGTCACGGCTCTTAATGGAGGATGCTTCCCAGAATGCACTCTGGCAGTATCTGAAGCCTCCTATGATGCGTTCCTCGTACTTGTAGGTGTCCTTGATCATACGAGTGTGAGATGTCTGTTTTTCATTAACATCTTTGTTTATAAAACAGGACCGCCTGATTAATAAACAGGTCAAAACAATGATCCGTCGGTGAAATGTGACTATTTAAGGATAATATCTGGGGTTTTTTAAGGTCACAGGCCTTCTCTTTGTTAAATGCACGTTTTAGTTGTGTACAACCCTAATTGGTGAGCAAAGCTGTGTGGAAGAGCAAAGTATGACAAATGACAGGAGGGAGAAATCAAATCAAATGCTACTTTTAGACGAGCCAATTAGTCTAAGTAACGACATTAAATGGGAAATGAGAAATCCCTCATTAGGAGAGCATCAGAAGTGGCGTTCGCTAACACTAACTACGGTGGGACAATGCGGAGTTTAACATCAAAGTGTTGGGATTAACGTCCTCTTTTCCGTGTGTGTGTGTGTTTCTGCAGAAGTACAGGTACCAGGATGAGGAGACGCCCCCCTTGGAGCACAGCCCAGCACATCTGGCTCCAGGGAAAAGTGCCGAGATGCTTCACATGAGCGACAAGAACCTCGCCGCCATGGAGGCCATTCATGGCTACACGCCACACACACACATCTCCCCTGTCAAGGTAGGACGCGTTCTGGTGGACCCACAAACCTTATCGTAACAAACAAACTCTGGGTTTTGCGTCCCCAACCGGTGATGGCGTTAAGAGGAAACGGCGCCCGCGGCGCCTCTAAATGTCAGATCAGCCTCACGCGTGCAAAACGCCAATTTCACACTTGGGCGTAACAGCGCGGAGATCAAGCAAGTGAGAGTTTGAAGGGCGCGATCCGCCGGCCCCTCGCCGGACGTGGTCAGCCCTTAACGAGGGCTCTGACATCAGAACGGAGACGGAATCCTAATGCAGCAGGAAGCTGCCGCTGCTGGGGCGCGTGCAGATGGAGGCCGCGTTTGCATCAAAGACCCGAGTTTCGTCTGAAACGACCTGAAAGGATCCTCCGCCGGACCTCTGTGGGCGCTCCGATGGCGGCGAGGCAGGGCCCGCGGGGCCGAGGCTGCAGCGATACGGCTGACATCAGGGGGAATCCGAGCAGGGCCGCCTTCCCTGGAGAGCATTAAATCACCCTGTCGCTACAAAGGCAAGCAGGTGTAGGCAGTAATGCACGTTCAATAGGCGTCTAGCTCATGTTTACTTGTTGTTTAACTGCCTGGCTGACAACAAGGGCTGCAGAGAACCGGCGTACGTTTGTCCTGTAGCCTGAATTTGGCAAAGAGTGCATCCAATAAAATCCTGTCCAACTCTCAAAGGAAAAACCTGGAAATGAAATAAGGCAGGACTTGACCCACTGTCAACTAGAGTTCAATAAGCCATAAACAACACACAGAGCAAAGAACACAGGCTGTGATGTAATTATGGGGTGCTTTTAAGAGGCACCCTCCATATAGTTGTAACTCGTGTCACGTTTCAAAGATATTTGAAATATTTTTTTTATCCAAGGTTAATATTTGGATATTTTAGAGTATTTAAAGGTGAATGGCCTGGTTGGACGCACAGACTCTTCACACATGTGCAAAATATTAAAAAGGAAATGTTTTCAGAGATGTTGTTAATATCCTGTGTGAGTCTGGATTAATATCCTGCTCATTCATGAACGCCCGTCCGACCACGCTAAACTCTGTCTTTCACAGCTTCAAATGTGCGTTTTTACAAGGTCAGAGTCCGTCTGCCACACCCGAGCCCCCATTTCAGCTCAAAAAGTATTCCTTTTGCCTTGTTGGGTTGATGCTGCAACGGAGTTTAAAACAACAAATTAGACCTGACCGGACTGAAGACGCTGTAGTTTCCACATCTGGCCGCTAGTTGGCGACAACAACGCGCACATGTGCAGTGACACTGATACAAACCCGCAGAAGTATTGACACCACCTGCAATGGTCATGAGCAGGTACCTCCTGTTGTGGTTTGGAGAGAAAGAAAACGTCATTTAACCAGAAACATCATCTACGTTGACTTAGATGCATCCCTCCGACACCCATTATGATGAGTTTTCCTCTGCTGTGGGACATTGTCATCCATCAGCAAAACCTGGAGCTCAGTAATTGTTCATAATGGGTGAACAATATATCACTAACGTGCGTCATGACGTGTGTGCCATTATGGAGGAGCTGATGTTTAGGTGAATTCTGAAATGCGCTGGTGGGCTTTCACAATATAGAACTCCCACTTCAACAGGCGAACAATAAACTCGTCAAATGTTAAGGCTGCCAGTCTTTGGTTTTAATATGATTCTTTTTATTTAGTGTGCGTGGGAGAGGCCATTTTTAAAACAGGATGTGATTTAGGCTGACCTGTGCTGTGAAAAAGCGTGGGCAGCGCTCATTTCTGCAGTCAGACATTTCCATTAGGCATCAAAAGTCTCCAATTGGTTTAGTATAGAAACAAGTTCTCAGCAGAATGCAGGTCTCCTCCCCCCAGTTAGATGAAAGGATGTGTACTTGACACTAGAAGGCAGCAACATTATAGATTCTGGCATCTATAAGAGCGCCCGTCCGCCATGCACATTATGCAATTAGCATGATGTTAGCATTAAAAGCTCAACAGCCATGAATCATACCTTCTGACACGGTGATTTCAACACCTCTCCCAGTGACCGATGTGATATCTCGCATAACAGAAAACGGTCAATCTGAACCGCTGCGGCTTCGCCCGCGCTGCGTGTTGATCAGCCAAACCTGGATGCTTTGGACGGTGTGGGAAACACGAGCTCCCGGAGGGGCCTCACGCTGACAGCATGCTAACTCCAAGGCCTGTAACCGGGGATCAAACCCACCACCTTCTTGGCATGCTAACCACCACGCTACTGCCCCGCCGATAATGAACATGAAGTAGCTGTAGCTCATCACCAAGCTAATGGTGAAACTCTCCTAAAGTTCTTTTTTATCTCTTCATTTCTGCCTTACATGCATTACTTGCCCCGGATTCTGTTGTTTCTGTGCTTTACCCTCACTTTTTTCCCCTGAGCACGCCGACCCTCCCCCCACACACCCCCTCTCTTCCTGCTTGCGCCTCGTTGCTGGCAGCAGATCCCAGGATGGCCTGCTAGAGGTGTTCCAGTTTAAATTTGCTCCTGTAACAGGGAGGTAGCATATTAGTTGGGGAGGAGGCGATGCGCTCCAGGTGATACCAGGATCAGCATGATTCCGACACCCAGGTGGTCCCTCTGGGGTCCTCGTACTCCTTTAATAACGTGCTTTGCAGCAACCCTTCCAGAAGGAGATTTAAGCACCTTCTGACACGTGAAAATGCTGCACCGATCGATCAGATGTGATAAGTCAGTTTATGATTTTTAATGCAGCTGTTTAGCGACGACCAACAAGCCACGATTCGAGCTTGCCGGATGCGTACGGATGCTGTCGCCTGTAAATCATTACAGACACCTGACTAATTTGAATTATTGAGCCAGCCCGGCTTTAAGGGCCTGAGCGTCTGATAAATATTCTTTGTAAAAGTGCAGACCCAAAGTTACTGTGGGACAAACTGCTTAGAATAGCTGTTTTATAGTGTCATTGCAGTCTTTGTTGTGGCAAGTTAGTTATTTAAATGACTTAGCATAGCCTGCTAACACCAATGCAGAGGCGGTCTTGATGCCTAGTCGACCTCTGCTGTGTATGTGAAATGTACACTTCCCATGACGATAACGCAAATGTTCTTCCCCTGTGCTCGCCTGCATGCTTCACACTATTACCCTCTGCCTTTTGCTGTTTTACAGCCAGTATTGATGTCTACGGGACACACTCCAATGTACACCTCCGCTGTTTCCACACTGGTAAGAGTGCAGTGACGCATGCCACCCCAAAAGTCAGCAGTGTCGCCGCCCGTCATCACCGTCTGGTTTTGTGTCCCCATTTACCGCCTCGGCTGAATTTGCCGTCGTTCAGAGTTCGGCCCTTTTTTTAAATTTTTTTATCACAGTCTGTGTGGTCCTTTTCTTTCTTTTCTGTGTCATTTGTGATGCTGAGGCGAGGAGGTCATCAGTGGTATCAGTGTGTTTGTGCTCATTGTCATTCAAGAACTCTTTTGTCTGGCAGATCTACTTATCCTGTGTGAATATAGTCAGTGTCGTTGTGAAAGGTTGTGTTCACATCACACATTGAATGTCTGGCTTAGATTTGCATTTCTGTTCTCAGGGCATCATGAATATTTGAATGTTACTATTATAGAGCCAGTGTGATTCTCTATTTAATTGTTATATTAAACACATACATTGAAGGATTATGGGGTATCATGGATGGTTTGATAGAGAGGAAGCCTGCAGTGGTGCAGTACCAGAGTTTATCGGCAGGTGTCACTGTTTCACCGTGCAGGGCGACCGTTTCTAAAATAGTCCCAGTGCGGGTTTATTTTGTCTTAATTACCCATGAAAATGAGTAAAATAGACCATTCTGTTCTGTCTTTCACAAATGAGTACATGGTTTAGTAAAGTTTTACTAGTTCTATGTCCACCCCCCCCCCCCCCCCCCTTTTTTTTTTTAAATCTTCTTGTCCTGACGGTGCATTAATAGAACATTACCTTAATGGAACATATGTGCATCTACACAGAAGCACTTTCCTCTCAGGATGCTTTCATACAGTGTAGTGTGGGAGCGTACAGTTTTTTGTAGTGTGTGCAGGGACGTCTTTGCAGCCAGGACAGCGTGGTCATCCTTGATGTCCCGGTGCTGTCTTCTGTCTGTGTCTTTATTGCTTTAATGGCGTGCGGCTCGCCAGTGCCTCCCCACTCTGATTTATGGATGGAATGGGCTCTGGAAGCACAGTAATGGTTTGACGAAGTAAAAGGAGGTCTTTGGGTTATATACATGATTTTACTAAGAGCTGCTGTAGATTCTCTTTGCATACCCCCCCCCCCCCCCCCCAGAACATTTCATATTGATCCACTTCTGCTCAGGCTTCCAAGTTAGAGAGATCTATTTCCTGTCAGGTTATTATTACATGAGTATTATATGCTGTTCCACTAGCAGAAAACAAAATATTCACCATTTTACATACAATACTTTTGTAGGATTCATGTTATAAATGTTGACCCTTTATCCTAAAATGCAAAGATATATGGGGAAACATGAGCCAGGGTTGCTGCACTGTCAGGTACTGAGAGGATCCATTCCGCCCTTTGCAGTGAATCCCACAGGTATTGAGCGAGAATTCAGCATTCCAGCCGTCCGCTGTGTGCGGGGTTCTGTGGAAGTATTAAAAATAATAACAAAAAAGCAGTTTGTGCTTGTTCAGAATTTATTCCCTGGCCGCACTCACCCGCAAGAACCAGCAAATCATTCTCAGAGAGGAGCTTTAGTTAATGTAGAATTTTGACCCAGTCTGCCCTGTTTCTGTTACCCCCCCCCCCCAACACACACACACACACACACACACACACACCGTTGTTAGGCTGGAACCTGGTTTCTCTCTTAATTTTCCTCCCTCCTCCTTACTTGTCTTTAATAAATGTTTAAATATGTCCCCGCGGCCTCGCTGTAATTACAGTGCAGCAGTGGCTCGTGTCCTTTGGGGGGGGGGGAGGAGTCGCTCCTGCTGAGTGAGACTGATAGAGGGTCTTACAATGGGAAGGGTGAGGAAATTAGATGTAGGCGCGAGGGTTTACGGAATGAGCACGTCGGCTGGCGGCTCCTGTCCTTCAACGCGTCCTCACATAAATCTGTTGCACGTGCCAGACCTACGTGCACGTACATGCAGTACGTATAATGTGCATGTCAGTCTTGTTTCAGTAGGGAGAGCTGCTGCATATTTTATCCACGTGCCTGTGAATTCTGAGGCTCCTGCATCATTTATCGCTATTAAAGGTTAAATATAGACGGCGTCTTCCTTTTTTCTGCTCGGTCTTTCACCTGTTTTGTTGTGTCATTAGCACAAATTTGCTCCCACGGTTAATGTTACCATAAATGAAGCGGACTATGAAAGAGGAGCTGGATCATTACAAAAAAAACCCTACTGATGATCATTTTCCAAACCTAGAAAGTACCCCAAATTTAAAAAAGATCTGACATGAGACTGCATTTCTTCTGCTGTTGTTCTGCCCCCCCCCCCCCCCCCACACACACACACGAGCCCCAACCCTCGCACCCACCCCCACGCGAGACCAAGTGCTCCCTGAGATGAGTGCGTCTGAGCTGCTTGTCCTTCCGAGTTCAGCGAAAGCAATAATTCCCCGTCCCACCCATCACCAGCCTCGGCATTATAGGGAGAGACAGCCAAGTAATTGCCGTCAAACTTTCCTGCTCTCTCCTCGTTCTCCGAGAGCGGGGGTGGGAGGGGGGGGAGTAGCGCAGCCTCCCCACTGCCTCCTTCCACAGCACAGAGCAGTAGCAGCAAGGAACTGAGAGAGGAAACAATCCACTGAGGGGATCTATTTGACTCTCTCCCTCTGCTGGTTTGGGTCTGTCGGATCAGAACTGTGCCTGGGTCGCACCTTTAAACGGGGATGGACTGAGCGGTCAGGCCTTGGCTCTAACCTGCCATGGCAGGGCCGAGGGCTGCCACCGCCTGTTGCAGCCGCGCTTTCCCGGGGTCCCTGAAGGCAGACGCCTGCGGAGCGTGCGGGGATGCGCGCAGACACGCGCTGGCTGGGCGCGGACTTCGCAAGGTGAGGAGGGTCTGAGCCGCGACGCGCTTGTGTCCCGACTCTGAGGCGCGATGTTCATGTCTGTGTGGTACGCCAAAAAGATGGGCAGCCGCTTCCTCAGAAATGTGCGGAAAACCAAGAGACATCGGCATCAGAGGATGGTAGGCACCTTTAACCTTAACGTGTATGCTTGGTTTCATCATTCCCAAAGCCAGAAAATGTCAGGAAGTATTAGTTCAGTGTTAAATTATTTAAAATTAAGCGTAGAGCATGGAATCACTTTGACATTTTCTACCTTTGTCTCTTAGGAAACATTAATATTATGAAGATATCGCTTTTTTTATTGCATGCGGCACCTTTTATTATGAACACTAACAATGAGTCCTACAAACGTCAATATTAGCAATCATCACGTGACACCCCGCTCACAAATGAGCCCTGGACACAGAAACCGTAGGTGCCCATTAGAAAACGTGCATTTTCCTCTCACAGCCTTGAACGGCAGCGGTCCAGGAGCAATGATGCTGTAACTGTATCAAAAAGCTCTTTTACATCCACCAGCAAAATGACAAAATAAAAGTAGGATTGTATGAAAAGTATGAAAGTATGAAACGTTCCTGTTGGCCAGTGGCTGTCGTAGCGGTCAGGACCAGGGTTAATCACATGACATCTCCTGCGGCTTCTGTAAGGAAGTCTTGGATGTGCAGCCGTAGCTGCTCTTTAATGCAGCTGCTGGGTTGTGTCCAGCACCCCCCCCCCCCCCTTCCCCCCCGCCCCCCTCCTAAGAAGCAATGCGGGGCAAATTTAACTTCCATCCTCGAAGAATTCCACCAGATAGAAGTCTTCCTCTGACGTGGCCCGTGCACGTGTGCAGATGTGACCAGGTCACCTGACCTGTGCAGCGAGCAGTGGGCGCTTTCTGCTAAATTGCCAACATTTAATGGAGAAAATTGATCCAAAGTAAACACTTTTCTTTTTTTCTTTTTTTTGCCTTTTTACTGCTCGGTTTGTTGGCTCAGCAAACGAACAGGCCCGTATCGATTTTTTTCTCCCTCTTCTTCTCCGGAACTCACACAGACCAGAATCTGGAAATGCAGTTAATTAGAATTCAAAAGGAATCTAATTATGTCCGCTTCTGCTGCACCTTCAAGATGTTCATTTTGTGGCACTTTGGCTCAGGTCCATGAAGAAGAAGAAGAAAAAAGCGGATTTTCTGAGAGACAAAAATAAAAGTAGTTTGGCAACGGCACCCAAACACCATAAATCTGACAGCCACGGCATGGAGGAAGTTGACAGTGGGGGAGAGGAAGAGAGGGCGCTGTCAAACCCTACACAGGACTCCACTCCTGCTTGGTATCCTCATTATATGCGTCTCTAGATAAGGATGAGTTTGACGTAATGTTCAGCCCGTGTCTGTTGGAAGCAGCCGTGCACACGCGCCGCGCTCGGCCTGTCGTGAGCATCTATGTGCGTTTTTCTCGGTGGTGAGGTGATTGTTATCGTCCAGGTGGGTGAATGATAAAAAAGAAGTTTGGAGGCAGAGAATCTGACAAAAGTGATAGCAGGAGGCTGGAATTAGATGCAGGTTGCCGAAGGATTTGCGCATCATTAATGAGGCAAAGTTGCGGGTCGACACCTGGAACGAGCTGACGTTTGTGTTACTCCTGGCCTGTACCTGAGCGATGCGCAGGAAGCCGGTGCTGGTGCACGCAGTAAATCACTACGGGGACATTTATCTTCATTAGCTGCTGTAATTCGACCAGTGGCTTCACCAACACACCAATAAAACCACTGAGAGTTTGTAGAAGTCATCATCGGGGGTGGACGGGAACAAATGGATCTGGAGCGCCACTCTCCATCCTATTTAGCGGCAGGAGAACCATGGCAACGCGGGAAGGGTGCTATCAGAAAAGACCTGAAATGGCGATCGCTCTCCTGTGGCTGCATGCATAAGGGCTATATGAGTTTGTCCAGGTCGTTAACCTGTCCTCTCTTGCTCCTTATTTCCCTCCAGGGAAACACTCCTCCTGTGGTGGTGAACACCGACACACTCGACGGATCCCCATACGTAAGGATTAGCTTTGATCTTCTCTTTATGGCGTGATTGTGAAGCCGCCCCCCGCTCAGCCGCTTTTATCAGTATTTCCAGTCATTTCTCCACATCCAGGTTGGCACGTGCCCATTGTTTGAATCTGCACGATAACAGTAATTACGCAGACTTGCTCCTAATTAAAACGGCGTTTGTCTCCTTGATATACCTTTGAGGAGCAGGGGGACTTAATTCACCAGCAGCTTGTTTGAAGGCGGCAGCTTTAATATGAAAGCAACAGGTTTTCCTCCGTTTAGAGCATTTGGAAACGCAGCCTGCTCGCATGAGCGCCAAGAAATGCTGCCCTTGAGGTCAACATGAAAGCTTTTTTTATACATCCTCTTCCTCTGGGAATCCTTATACCGAGGATCCACCTACAGCATGTGTAGGTTAGACTGTAATGAAGATTAAGTCGTTATTAACCGACACTCTTGTCTGTCAGGTGAATGGGACGGAGGGGGAAATTGAATACGAAGAGATCACCCTGGAGAGAGTGAGTGGCTCACATCCACATTTCTGAGGCCTCGGTTAATGATTCCATGGCCGCCCTCTACGGCGCCACGGTGACCCTGACGATCGACCGATTCTGCTCCCGCAGGGTAACTCGGGCCTCGGCTTCAGCATAGCGGGAGGAACCGACAACCCCCACGTGGGCGATGACCCCAGCATCTTCATCACCAAAATCATCCCTGGAGGAGCCGCGGCTCAGGACGGACGACTGAGGTGAAGCAACTCGTGTCAGGCATCCAAAAAAATACCAGAAACGCCGCCAGCTTCCAGCTTTCCAGTAAATGGAATCTCATTTCCGGAGCATTCTCCCTTACTGTTCAGGGAATTCCTTTCTAAAGATAATTTTCCCCTAAGCCCAAGTGTTCTTAAAAATTGGCAAGATTGTAAACAAACCACATATATTACGGAGCTGTTTAGTCAGTCAGCTGTGCCATGTTGTGTTCTCACGTGTCCTAATGAAGCTAAACGCTCACTCAGTCAGAACTCATGTCATCGAAATGCATCCGGGAAGCAAAGTTGCATCTTAAAAGGGTTTCTTTGTCTCACAGCTACCGAGATTCTTTATTCATGGCAAAGGATCGTTTCATGATTGTGGCCACAACAACTGGGAAGAGTATTAAATTGTTAATAAGGCCAGCAACATGAAAAAAAAATCCAAACAGAGCGGGAAAAGGGTCCCCCCGCCTCTGGAGGCTCCAGCTGATAGAGCCCTCGCAGCCCCCAGAGATGATTTCAGTCTTACACTGTGTGTAATTACCATAAAAATTGATTTTAAACACATGACTGAAATAACGATAAGGGGAGTTTTTTATCCCTCGGAGGAAGCATGTGCGTGTGCGTCTGAAAATAGCCCTTTTTGCCAAAGTCATATTGCTTGAAAGAAACCGTCTTCTGCTCGCCGGCTGTCACTTGACATCAAATCTCCTCACCGACTGAGATCAGATAACATAAAGACCGATTCCAGCGCAGCAGGTTCTGACGCGGCGGATCAATAGCAGAAGCTTTTTCTGCTCTTTAATATTGCATAGGCCTACTGCGAGGAAAACCGGGTCAGATGTCTTCAGTGAAGCTGGACCGGAGTGCGTCTGGTTCTGACGGATTTCACCCGAGTTTCCCCTCAAAAGTGTGTTTTGGTGCTTTCAGCGTGAACGACTGCATCTTATTTGTGAACGACGTTGATGTGAGGGAGGTGACGCACAGCCAGGCCGTGGAAGCTCTGAAGGAGGCAGGTGCTATCGTCCGCCTCTACGTCCTCCGCAGGAAACCCGCTGCAGAGAAGGTCACAGAGATCAAACTCATCAAAGGGCCCAAAGGTATGGCAAGTTGCCCCGTTAAGCTCCGCCCCCTCCGTTAAGCCGATCGGCTCATCTGTGCCCGTGTCCCCGTGTGTGTTGCTCTGCTGCTCCAGGGTTAGGTTTCAGCATTGCTGGAGGTGTGGGAAACCAGCACATACCAGGAGATAACAGCATCTACGTCACCAAGATCATCGAAGGCGGGGCGGCCCATAAAGACGGGCGCCTGCAGATCGGGGACAAGATCTTAGCGGTTGGTCATGCGTGTGAATACATGTCGAGATTTATTCCTCCACTAATACACATCATTGATGGCCTCAGAACCCCCCCCCCCCCCCCCCCCCACACACAAATACACATTTTTATAGATCACAGATGTAATTTCCCGCCATTTACATGTTAATACAGATGTGGGATTGCATAAATGTTGAACAGCACAACCACCAGAAGTGTTAGGGATCAACAGCGCCACCTGCTGGATAACATGGAGACTTCAGCACTGCAGCTGATGGCAAATTCAAGTCCAGAACCTCAAAATGGTGCTTGGTGTCTAAATGGTGTCTATCGCCACGAGAAACGGCTGGAACACGCTCGTGGTTGCAGTACTGCCAAGAAATGAATAAAAGGATGAATTCTATCAATAAATCGACGCCTGTCTTTTACGTTAATCCTGGAAACATTTGCACAGGTGTTGCAGATCCTCTTTGAAAATGCACTGACTAAATGCGACTTATTTTGACCTTGCAGGTGAATAATGTCTGTTTGGAGGATGTGATGCACGAGGATGCGGTGGGGGCTCTGAAGAACACAGCGGAGGTGGTGTACCTCAGGGTGGCCAAGCCCAACAACCTGTTCCTGACCAACTCCTACAACCCCCCAGACCTCACCAGCAGTAAGCATGAAACATGAACCGTGTGTGTTAATCAGCTAATCAGCAACAACCAAACCTGACATGCATCAGATTAAACATTTAATTAGATTTTTATTTCTGTATAAGTACTCTGGATGTCATGCTGAATATATATATGATCCCTGCCTAATACATTATACCCATTTAGGTCTGGTGTCTATGTTTCCAGCATATTCCCATATGGATACTGAACTCAGCCATCCTAATTATCTCGGGTCAGATTATCCACAAGCCCTCACTCCCACCTCACCCAGTCGATTTTCTCCCGTTTTGCACGGCATGATGGGAGATGACGACATCCCCAGGTGAGCAACAATACGCGCTCTTGTTAAGTACTCGTAACCCGATGGACGTAACTTCCCCCCGCCCCGCTGTGTTTGCAGGGAGCCACGTAGAGTATTGATCCACAGAGGCACTACAGGCCTGGGATTCAACATCGTTGGAGGGGAGGACGGGGAGGGAATCTTCATCTCTTTTATCCTGGCAGGGGGGCCAGCTGACCTCAGCGGTGAGCTGCACAAGGGCGATCAGATCCTCAGCGTAAGGACATTTTCAACCCCTCTTTTTCACGCGCATCTTACTGCAGCGGCGCTACTATGCTAATGGGGGAGGGGGTGTCTCTGTGTGCCAGGTGAATGGTGTGGACCTGCGTATGGCCACGCACGAACAAGCGGCCGCAGCCCTGAAGAACGCCGGCCAGACCGTCACCATCATTGCTCAGTACAGACCCGATGGTAAAAGGCCCAGATATTCAGGGCAGAAATCGCCTTTTTGACCTGAAACAACTGGCTGATTTGTTCCGACGTATGTCTTATATTGTAGAGTACAGCCGGTTTGAGGCCAAGATCCACGACCTGAGGGAGCAGCTGATGAACAGCAGTATGGGCTCCGGAACCACAACGCTCAGGAGCAACCCAAAGAGAGGCTTCTATATCAGGTCTCACAGAACAATTAGAAAGAGGATATGAAGATTATATGTGAGACTTGAACTCATGTTTAAAAGCCCAACGCGTGCGCGGTGCTCCCCCTGGTGTCTCGCAGCATCCGTGCATCAATAATAGACAGGCACCTATACGCCGAACTGAAGAGTTAGACTGTTGATCCATTATTTAACCTCCATTGTTCCATATTTTATCAGGGCTCTTTTCGACTATGACAAGACGGCAGACTGCGGCTTCTTGAGTCAGGCGCTGGGCTTTAAATTCGGAGACGTCCTGCACGTGTTAGACTGCGGTGACGAGGAGTGGTGGCAAGCCCGTAAGGTCAGCCCCCAGAACGAGGCTGAGGAGGTGGGCTTCATCCCCAGTAAACACAGGTCAGAAGCACTGTGAGTGACTGGTCCCTTTTCAGACTCAAAACAGCTCGATTGAACTTTTAGGTGCCAGTGTAACATCTTCTTTCTTCTCTCCGCTGCAGGGTGGAGAGAAAAGACTGGTCTCGCGTTAACACCAAAGAGAGGGTAGGTACATCCAGCCCAGGCTGCCTCCTCCCGCCGCTCCCAGGTGTTTAAATCTTTGCTGCTATTTCTCTTGCAGGATCACGGCCGAGACACTTTGAGCACTCAAGGTGATTATAATAAAAGACAAATGTATAACTGTGTATTTATGTGTGGTTCTGACCTCGGCTAATTATGGACCGTGCTGATTTACTGACCCGGCCGTGGCTGCTGGGGAGCAACACAGGTTTGGCTACAATTTACAAGCCAAAAATCAGCCACAACAAGCTGAAATATAGCTAAAATACAGCAACACGTCAGCAAAAGTTGGGGGAAAACCGCTACCGAACCGGTGATTTTCATTTTCAGCTTGTGGCATTTGGCCACGTGTCAGATTCAGCACTCACGCATGCAGAACAAGAACCTGAATGTCATTTTTAATTGAGGGCCGTGTTTGACTGAATGTGTCTGCGTTTGTCAGGAGGGAGAGATAAAAGCTCGCACAGCTACGAGACGGTCACCCAAGTGGAAGGTAGGACGATAGACGCGTTTTTCTTATTATCATTTAGCCGGGTTTCTCGATTCCTTTTACCGATTCCTCTCTCGTTCCTCCCTGAAGTTCATTATGCCAGACCCATCATCATCCTGGGTCCCGTGAAAGACAGGATAAATGACGACCTGTTGTCTGAGTTCCCCGACAAGTTTGGATCTTGTGTCCCACGTAAGTAATTAAGGTGTCAGTAACAGGGACGGATCTTTTCCTGGTTTTTGTTTGACGTCCCGGCTGAGTGCAGGGTTACTGAATAACCACCAATAAGATACGGGAGATTCTAACCTTTCCGTCTTCTGACAGACACCACACGGCCCAAGCGGGAATATGAAGTAGATGGGCGAGACTATCACTTTGTGTCGTCACGGGAACAGATGGAGAAAGACATTCAGAGCCATCGGTTCATCGAGGCGGGCCAGTACAACAGCCACCTGTACGGCACCAGCGTCCAGAGTGTCCGCGAGGTGGCCGAGCAGGTGTGTGACGCACACTCAAACACACTCTAACTGTGCTTCCTGGTCCTGATTTCATTTCAAACGAGCTCCTATTTCAATAGACTTTCACAAATTAGAAGAGCAACGAACAATTATTACTCATTTCATAATGATCAGACAGGAGAATCGTTTTAGAAGTGAAAGTTTTAACAGCGTCCTGGTCGTCCTGTCCGTCTCTGCGCACGTGTAGCAGGGGAAACACTGCATTCTCGACGTGTCTGCTAACGCCGTGCGAAGGCTACAAGCGGCTCAGCTCCATCCCATCGCCATATTCGTGCGGCCCAAGTCCCTGGAGAACGTCCTGTGAGTAGCGCCGGCGTCCACGCCGAGACACGCCGAGGTCACGCCACGAAGCCGTCCGCTCTAATAAAGATTTTGTTCCTGATGCTGACAGAGAGATCAACACGCGTCTGACCGAAGAGCAGGCCAGGAAAGGAATGGACCGAGCCCTTAAACTAGAACAGGACTTCCTGGAGTGTTTCTCAGGTAAGACAACCAAATCCATCGCCGGGCGTGATGAGAGTTCTGGGAGATTATCGTTGCCTTTGCTGTTGTCCTCCAGCTGTGGTGGACGGGGACAGCTTTGAGGAGGTCTACCACAAAGTAAAGAAAGTGATCGAGGAGCAATCGGGGCCTTACATCTGGATCCCCACTCGGGAGAGGCTGTGATGCTGCGCCCGCAAGACCCCGCCACCTTCACGAGCACCGCCCCGCACCGCCATTCACTCTCACCAAGCCGGCCTCGCCCGCCTGCCTGTCCTCCAGCAACGCCAGGCCGGGGGCCGTCACTGAGACTGCGACAGAGAGGCATAGGCCAAGACCAAAAAGAGACTCTGACACAGAAACGAACAGGGTGAGGGGGGTAATTAGATGGGTAATTAGAGCGCATGAAACCGGTAATTCCACTTAAAGGCAGAGCGTTATGTTGACACTTTCTGTTCAAACACTTCTTGGACAGCTCTAAATACAGCTGCGTCCCACATGTCCCCAAACTCAGCTTATTTAGTGCTGCCAAAACACTCCCCCCCCCCTCCCCCAGTTCAGGTGCAGTCTCCCAGCAGGTTAACGAGCAGCGAGATGTAGTCGCTGCCAGATTTCCGACGCTCTCTGGTGGTGAAAACCAGCGCATGCAGTCTGGATTTACTGGACATAAGTGGACACACAGGTGTGAACAGGGTGTGAACAACAGCAGAGGGTGACCCAACAGACACCCGTCAGCACATCACCTCAAGTCCCCCCCTCCTGGTCATCACCACCGGCCCCCCTTTTTATACATCACCACCAGGCTTTCTCTGCTCGGCCTCCTACTCCTGTCTGCTCTGCCTTGCCCCTTGACAGGAAGCGAGGAGGACCCAGAACAGGGCGCCCAGTTTATCCCCAGCCCCCCCCCTCCACTTGCTTTTTTTTTGAGCGCCAACTCAAAACTAAAAACCTCAGTGACCAAGAATTACACCTACTTAATCACTCCATGTTGAATATTGCGAAGCATTATTTATAGGCAGTTCAAATTATTATAATGATGAAGAATTTGTGCATGCATCCTGAGAGCTAATTTAGACAATAAAAAAATTAAAAAAAAAAAAACAATAGAAAAATCTGACAAAAAAAAAAATGGAATAAAAAAAATCGAACCTTGAGGGAGCGAGCGGGGGCGAGATCGTGTCCACGTCACGGTGGAGGAGTTTAAGCATGTCTCACGGAGGAAGATGAGAAGAGGACACACTGACAAAAACAGAGAGACCACAGTTTAGCCTCTGCTCTCTTACACACACGCGCACACACACACACACACACACGTATCCTCAGCTGTATCCTAGCACACTCCTCTCCGGGGGGGGGGGGGGGGGGGGGGGTGCAGGCTGTTCTGACCTGCTTGTCAGTTTCCAGGATGAATGTTCTCTCTGCAGGCACAAACAGCAGAGCCGCTAGCGTTCTCCCCGTCACGGCCGACTCTTCCAAACGAATCCCTCAGCTGTTCCCGGTGGCCGCTGTGGACGCCATGGTGTCCTGTGGGTGTGGAACCTCCTGTGTGGGAGGACAAGTCTTCTTTTAGTCTCTCTCTTCCACTTTTTTCTCAGCTTCGTTCTCCTGGTGTCAACACAAATTCAAAGTTCAATTATGTTTAGCAAATAAATGGCCTATATACATAAAGAAATAAATTAATTAATTAATATAAATATATATATATATGTTTTTTATGACAATTTCTAAGAGACTAAGTATATAAAGCTCTACACCTCCAAATAATTCCTTTGGGTAATATTGTGGTTCGGTTAGATTTATTCACATCCCCATTTTATTGTTGCAAAAATCCGATTTTTTTGGTTTGTTTTTTTTCTTTTTTGTTTTAACAGGAATAACTGAACCAATCGAGTGGATTTAATGCAGATCACACCAGAACTGACACGTTTGAGCTGTGAGTGGGGGAAAACGAATGGCAACACTTGTACAATGCGGCTGTGTGTCCCTGTGTGTGTGTGTGTGTGTGTGTGTGTGTGTGTGTGAGTGAGTGAGTGAGTGAGTGAGTGAGTGAGTGAGTGAGTGAGTGAGTGAGTGAGTGAGCGAGCGAGCGAGCGTGTTATATATGAAATATAAATGATCTTTTAAGGACATTTCTATCCTTTCTAACATCCACTGGTGGTTATGATGTTTAATGCATCAACGGGTGTTGAAGATGTAGTGCAATACTGCTACAATGTTATGCAACGAAGATGGTTTTATGTGTCTAAGGTGAAAGAAAATATATAGATACATATATATAGGTTTGCACTGATGGCATACTTATGCTACAGGTACCAGCAGGAAAAGGACGGCAGGTAAAAACAGAGGGACTCCATGGTTTTTTGAGCATGTGTTTGTATTTAATTTGTTCTGATTTGTAAGAGTGAAGTTGGAACTGTTGATGGAAGTGACCATTCATATCTATCGTTCTTTTATTTTGGCTCACCGGCTTCTCTCAGCTCTTTGGTGGAACAGCGGAAGCTCCTGAGTGACGATTATCAATTTCTGTTCTGGATATTTAGAACTGTCACCAGTTCCATTTTAAGTCTGTATATATATATGTTCTTTTGTATTTTGTTTAATTTATTTATTTTCTCCACACTGAGAGGACTTTTTGAGTCTGGGGCCAGAAATGTTGTAAATATAACTGAGATGTTGAAGTGCTGCGTGGCTTCATATTGAGCCGCGCTCAGTTCATCAGGCCAACTCAACACACACACACACACACACACACATCTACACACGCACACAGCAATACTAGCACATCCACACATCCATTTAAATTTACACATGGAAGGGTTCATCAGAACAACATGTGATCCATGAATGGGATATGTTTTCAGTTTATTCCTTTGGAGGGTCGATGTGTTTCTCAATATCTCTCTCAGCCATTCATATCAGAGTGTGATATTCCTTATGAATTATATGAATTTTTACAAAAAAAGAGACTGAATTACAAAGTTACAACAGAGTCAACTGATGCAGAAGAATATATTTAACAATGGTAATATCAAGCAAAATAAAATGTTCCAGTTCAGTGAAGCGCTTGTTGTAAATTAGCTATAAAATAATAAAATTAATTTAAAAATGCTTTCTGACAACTGACTCAGTGGTCTCGTTTACCCCCACCCCAATCCCAACCTTAGCTGTGTTGTGACGATGATAATGATGATGAGGAGGAGGAGGAGGAGGAGGAGGAGGAGGAGGAGGAGGAAGACTTGTTGGAGACTAATCCGCCAGAAGGGGGCGCACTCTGTCTAGTTTCTGCAGACCGTGTTTATTTCGGATACGCACCCATTTTATAAGCACACAGTTAGAACTGTTCTCCAAACTAGTCTCTAGTTACTTTCGGTGTGAAAAGGTTTGTTTTGGGTTTTTTTTTGGTTTCACAAAAACTCGTAATTCACACGAAATAACAAATATGAGTGACATTACTGAAAAGTAAACATGACGTTTTCGAAACACTGTTATTGTTCATGTACCATCATCAAACCAGACCTCTGGACAGAGTTTGATGTTAGGTTGCATGAAAGAATTTCATTTTTTGTGCCAGGTTTCCTTTTCCTCCTGAGCTCCTGCTTCTAATGGTCTCACATACACGTGCACGTGCGTACTGTGGTAAATCAAACAGGGAAAAGACACGTAAAAAGCTTGGCTCACACCTACAGTGAGCAGCGACAGTGTGACATTTGCTTTCTGTGAGTGGCAGCCAGCGTCTAGAAACTCTGTGGATACTTGTAAAGTATCTGCCCAGGACTTAAAACAAACCATCTGTTTGAACAAAGCGATAGAGTTGCACAAACCTGAAGGTCCCTTTGAGCAAAAGATGACATGTTGGGTCATTTTACCCATCTGCCGCCACAGGACATTATAGCAAAACCTAAAACACGAAGCTCCCGTGGCGTCACACGCAGTATAGTGTGTCGGGCACGATCCTGGGGAATGTGTCTAAAATAATAACATTAATAATAAACATGGAGCTCTGCATAGATCGCTCCCCCTCAAACCTGTGGAGGGGGCACAATGTAAATGCACAGGGTAAACAATTCTCATCTATTCATCTTTGTTTTCGCTCTGTTCTGGATTAAAGAAGGATAAATGTGTCATAGCTGAAAGATGAACTACCTGGTCCCCACTCTATTACCAACTGAAAGTTAGAGAACGAAGGATTTAACGGAAAGAGGAGGGCCCATCCATCAAAGGTCGTAAACACGATTTATACCTGCAGCCTGGTGTAGTGTATATCAAAGGCCTTAAAGTGATCCATTTCTCCGGTCCACGTGGTTCCCCCAGTCTCCTATGAACCATTAACAGGCTTCTCCTTCATGCGCCGTGTAATATGCAGCTACCCACAAGCTGTTGGAGGGAAGCGCACTTGGATGGGAGAGTATGGCAGATGTCTGAGTGATGGGCCGCTGAAAGAGAAATCGCGCCAAGGTAACGTGGCTACGTCAAGATCAGAGCTTGAAATTCCTTTTGATAAAGCAGACGAGCGCTGAATGGCTCCGCGCTTTCGGAAATCTCGAGATGAATGTCGCAGATGTCCGCGCAATTAAGTGTCTCGTTTTGCTGCCAGACTCCTCTCTTTCTTTCTTTCTTTCTTCTTTTCTTTTCTTTATTTTTTTGACAATGGGATGTCAGCAGGCGGGACTGGATTTCAAACATGTTCAAAACAAGGTGGATTTAAAAGTTCTGGTGTGTGTGTGCTGGTCCTGCATCTGGTTCTGGATACAGTGGTGATGAAGGCTGGATTTGGATGAAAGGGCAGCTGACATATGTGGCTTGTGAGCGCTGAAAGGAGGACTCGACTGAAACTTACCTCAAAGCGCTCAGAGCAGCTTCAGAGCCGCCGCTGCACCTCGGCTCAGGAAACTCGGCAAAGCATTTCAGGACAAGCTTCTACCGGTGCGTCTGGAGGCCGCTGAGTCCAAGAACAGCATATTAAAATCATAAAATGTTATCAGATGTGCGTCTGCAGCATTTCCTCGGTCAGAGTGAAGATCCTGTCTGGTCCAGCATGAGCTCACAGCAGAGTTTCTGTCTTATTTATATGGACCTCTTTGGCTGCACGCAGCGGGCTGCCATCATTATTGATTGCACAGGCTACACCCTGCAGTCAAGGATCAAACGGACAGCATTTCTATGTTAATATTCCATTATTAATTTTGGCCTGCTGCATCTCACTCTCGCTGTGTCTCCGGGCCCTCTCAGCCCTCCTACACCCTTAAGTTCCCAGCTGGCACCAGTCAAGCTGTTTCTCCTCCTAATCTCTTGTTTATCTTGAGTAAATCGGGGTGATGTCATCGATGCCGCTTCACAGCAGCGTTTCAGGCTGCTTAAAGATCAGATGCTCAGATCTTCTGGAGATGTCACTTCACTGTCACTAACCTTTGGGGATTTGTAGACCATAAAACTACTGCGATGTTGTGCCACAATTCCCAACATTATGCTGGATTATCCCAAACACTCAGAGTCTCAAAGTGACAGAAGCTCCACAAAGTAGCCAAACCTGCCAGACAAGATAATTCTTTGCTGATTTATGCGCAGAGCAAGTTAAAGGAAAAGGGTTGCGTGAAGTATTTTGGCATGTTTATTTCTTTTAAAGCCCTTTATATCAATTAAAAACTAGCACCTTGACTTCAAAGGAATGTTATCTTTTGCGCTCAATAAAAACCAACCTTGGAAATCATCAAAATGACAACAGTTGAGCACAAACTATGGCCGAGGGAATGACGGCAATCACATCTTTCTGTTGACAGTCACCCGTGCTAAAAGCACCTTTCAAGGAGGAAGAGCAGACGATCTCGCAGTAGTGGCGACGACGTACAGGAATGCGTCGGCGTTCCAGTTTTAAAACGCTGGCAAACACACAAATGAGCCTGCTAAAGTGCCGTTAATGTTAATGGGTGCTTCTGGTGATATATGGGCGAAACAAGCTTAGAGGATTTGGAGAAGCGTGGGAGGAGCTGATCTCTCTGTTAAAGGAATCGTAGAAGACTTTGAAGAGGACCAGTATCATCCTGTGACAGTCAAAAAGAAAAAAAATCCAGTTTTTCCCGTATATGTGGTTTTGACAAAGTTAATAAAAAGGGTGGCATGGTAGTAGTTGGGACTGTTGCCAGCAGAAGGTTCCTGGGGCCCAGCAAGAAGGTTCCTGGGGCCCTTCTGTGTAGCGTTCTCCCCGTGTCTGTGGGGTTCTCTCCGGGTACTCCAGCGTCCTCCCTTGGCCTGCAGACGTGCATTAGGGGAATAGGCTCGCTGGTGACTCCAAACTGACCTCAGGTGTGAGTGTGTTGCGTTGCCACGGGTTGAAGATGCTCTACAACGAGCTGGCGACTGTCCCCCGTCTCTAGAGCAGAGGCAGCTGGGATAGGCTGCAGCTCCCCTGCTACCATACTGAGGGATAAACGGTAGGAGGATGGTCGGATGGTTCCATGAAAGCCTCTGGAATTCAGTCAGTTCAGAGAACGCACGAGCATACAATTAAATCTGAACAATGTGTCACCGCTTCCTGCGAGCTACTGAACCCTGGAATTAACATTTGCAGTCAGATTCTGATAGAGCCGTCTGTCCAATCACTCGCAAAATCCAATAAACGAAACTGAAATGCATTCAACACAAATTCGCGCCATTAGAACGAGTGAAAATGTCACAAACCATATGAGTTCCCCCCCACCACCACCTAAACTAAAGGGTATGTTGGGATCTATTCCTTTACTGCAGCTAACCACCGGAGACACAAGATAAAAATTGGCATCGCTACCGCAACGCAGCTGCACTGAGAACTCTTTGGTCTGCTCTCAGCAGTTTCTCCTTGGATTGGCCTGAATGTGAAAGCTACGTTTCCCACATCTCAAAGGCTTTCAACAATATGTGACAATCAGTGAAACTGGGACGGCATTCAGGTGTCTGATTACACAGCCTCGACGGGGATAAGCACAGTGTGTGCCAACAGCTGACAAATAGCCTCGTTTTCAGGCATTGATAGGTAACGCTTTTAACAAATCTCTTCTGTCGTACACTCAAGGGCTTCTTCAAGCTATAGACTATGTGCAAAGATGACTAATAGAACCTCCCAAGAACATTTCTCAGTCTTACTTCAGGATTGATTCCTGTAAGAGCCTCTATAACTCGTCGTTGCCGGAAGTGGGATGATAATAAAAGCCTATGATGAGAAATTCCATGTAGTGCCTACATGGCGGCTTTGGGGAATTGAATACACTTAAGTATCTGAAATTACGGAAATGAGCAACAGGCTTTAGAGAGTCTGGGTGAAATTTTTTATTCTCTTGCATCCAACAAATGTCTTTACAGTAAGTTGTACATTTTTTTAGAGAGACTCTCCCCCTTGTTATTTGTGGAGATAGTTAATGTTTTACAGCAACCGCAGATATGTGAATAGGGGAGATCAATTAATTGTAACTCAGAGCACTGCCTAATTATTCAGCTTCATGGATTATAAAACAGACCAACTGTATTTTGATTCAAAAAGGGTTGCAGCCTCCCTACTGCAAAAATTAAAGGGTGTCCTGGCCTTGTTATTAAGCTAGACTTGCTAATGTCTTATTTATGGTTTTGTCATATGAACTTAAAATTTGCATTTTCTGTTATTTATGCCGACATCTCTCCCAGATCTTCTTCTAAAGTGATTCTATTCAGCTCCCCTTGTGGATAACTCTTTAATTAAACAAGAAAATAAGCTGTGCTGCAACGCTGATGTAATGAATCGGTAATGTCAGAGCTCCCATTAAAGTATGCAGTGATCAAATTACTATTGCAAAAAAATGGGTGTACGCGTGCGGTGGCTGTCACAATACACGCCATCTTTAAAAGGCTCTGCAAACGTGACGCAAATACATGATAGGACCTTTCTAATGCAAGCCATGCTAGTTAAGCAGAATGTGTTTTCTTATCAGACTGCACAGAAACTGCAAAAAAGGCCGATGCAGGCAAGACTCCCCGTGGTCAGGTGATGTTCTAAGTTCTGCATTTTGGCATATTTGCACATTCCTTTGACCTCAACGGAATAAAGTGCTGCTGAGGCTGCTCTGAACTGGATTAATTTAGTTCTTGGGTGTTATTTGACATTGCATTTAAAAAATGTCCCCAAATGTGTGTGTGTGTGTGGTGTGTGTGTGTGTGTGTGTGTGTGTGTGTGTGTGTGTGTGTGTGTGTGGTGTGTGTGTGTGTGGAGGGGGAGGGTATTTTTAAAAACTGTCCTTATTCCAAGATGTTATTATTATTAGAAACTTGTGGGGTCTGGTTAATTGTTTACTGCAACTTCCAGCCTTCATCTAAAAACAGCATGCCACTACTTGTGCACATAAAACACACCCGCATCAAGAGCCAGAGCCTTCAGACATCACCGGAAACGTAACAATCATCCTGTCAAGATAATAGCAGTGCCGCGAAGCACAAACGTTCTAAAATCTGAAATATTTTAAGGTCATTGTCAAAAGTGTTGTCAATTCTGTTGGATGGTAATTTACATTTATGCCGTGCCACAAGTGAGTCTGTATAGAATGTAGATGTGTAAATAATCATTAATTCGGTCGACATGAATTACAGTGATAGTTTAATGTGTCTTGGGGTTAGACTGTTTAGGAGTCGCCTTTCTAAAAGTGTTCCGAGCCCAACATAATATATAGGTGCGTAATTCGTAGCAAAACAAACTGAACATTAAATTGCTGTCAGACACCCGTTTTCGTGCGTTTATTTTGAAGGCCTTTACCGGAAGTATTGCGTCCTGCCGCGAGCCCTTGATCGTGGTGTTATGGTAACGGTTGTGGGCGGAGCTTGCTGGTGCCGTTCCGCTCCGCGTTTGATGCGGGGATGAAAACCCCGGTGACCAGCTTTACGAGCTACTTCTGCGCACAACTTTTGATACCCGCCGTGAGACCAGACCGCATCCCTCGCCCGGAGGACAAAGTAGACATTTCTGACAGTTTCAGACTAATTAAACTCTCCATCCAGGCCAGGTCAGAGGCGTCTTGCGCAACATCCCTGCCACCTTTTGTGCATTTTTTCCCCCTTCGAGGCGAATATTTTTGGGAGAAAAGAGGGCAGGTAAACACCTGCCGGCGATGCCTTCCCCTGGACGTCTGGAGAAAATGCGGAGGTAGTTCGGCAGCGACCGGTGAGGAGGATCATCCCCGGCATGAGCAGATGCGCTGAGGAGCCCGGGGTGTGGATTGATTGAGTCTGCTCGCTCGTCGAGCCGGAGGGCTGAATTTGGAAGAAGTCGTGTGGAGCACAAAGAGCGCATTAAGGCAGCGGAGGCAAGTTTCAACCTCGCAACTCATGTGCCGACAGCAGAGAATCGGGCCAGTCAATTTGTTCTTTCTTAATTCGTTGACTCTCGCCACCTGAAGTTGGACAATTGAGGGAAGTTTCGGTGTACCCGCTGGCATTGAAGTCTCTTTTTTTATTTTTTAAATTATTCTACTGCAGTGATTCCACCGACGTGTGAAGCTCTAAAGTCCACTTTAAACCTCAACTGCACAGCCGAACTCCACTTGTCACATCCCTTTTTGAACTGTTGTTTTGTCGGCGTTTGATGCCATGGAGCTGACACATTGGAGCGTTTTCTTCCTGCCTTGCATCTTCCTCCACTGGACTCTCCGGACTTCTGCAGAGGAAGGTAAGTCTGATGATGCTTAGACTTTCCTGTGGTTGCAGTTCTTCCTCCCCGAAGATGCAACCAAACCAAATAGGCCATTTAAAAGGATTCTGATGTGCTTCCTCCAAACACTCTCCATCTGACCGACATTAACTCAACTATTGACATTTTCCCTTTGCTCCTTTTCCTTAATTGACTCGCTGTTTCTTATATGCTCCTCAAAAAAGGTTCCATTTGCACCAAAAAAGTAACATTGATTCCTTTCAGGATGGCCATTTCCTAGACGCAGTCACTATTAGTTTTCTCTCCCCAGTCATCAAACGCACCCTGGGGACTCAACCAATTCACCCTGAAACCAATAAAACACATCTGGTGCGTTGAGGCTAATACATGTCTAATGTGCTCTCTGTGGTGGCGGCGGTGCGAGCCGCTTTGATGCTTTGAGGGAAAACAGCTGACATCCCGGAAAAACTGATCAATTTCTGCCCCCTTCATCTGCACCAACAAACAAACTGACGTGGATTAGCAGTCAGAAACCAGCCGGGGGGGAAGGGGGGCAAATGTGATGTCTTAGAAGGAAACGGTGAAAAATATCAGGCTTTTAGCTTGTTTGGCCAGACTTGTTTATAGTTCCGCACCATCGGCATAACAAGAGGACCAGTTTCTGGGTGATTTGCCTAAACACGGGAAGCCCTGAGCCACACAGGCACATTAAAGCATCGTCAGGCTGGGGGTGTTTATTCACTCAGCATCTCCCACCACGTCTCCATGTTTTAGCGGCTTTATCAGGGAACATTTCACGACGTTTGAGTCATCTTTAAGTTGATGCGCCTTTGTTTTTGCCGAGGAAACTGTGAAAAGAGCTTTCAGAAGAAAACGGTCTTAACAAATAGCAGGTCTGTGTTTCACGAGGGATTAAAGGATATCTTTCTATTGCAGTTATTTTTTTCTGCCGGGCTCTGAGAAGCACCAACTGCTTGAGGATGCGTGCTGCTTTTTTTTCTTTACTCATTATTTCTCGCCGTGCTTTCTCCCGGTAGATGCTGAAGCCTTATGCGGCGCCACGGTTGATTTCATTTGCCTTTTTTTTTAACTTTGGCATCGATAGAATGGATGTGCAAACGCAGACTTGCAGAACGGGGACGCGACACTTGTTTCTTCGGGCGATTCCCGATGTTGGTGACTGTGAAAATAAATATGCAGTGCCAACAATGAGCACTCTAACAATGAAACTTTTCCTTTCTCGATGCCCTCCAATCAGTGGTCCCTGTAAACAGGAACGCCGTGAACATGCATGACCAGTCAGGCACTGTGGCCGGAATTTCGGTCTGTCATCTGCCTCTGGTTTGAGGTCGGACTCCCGATCTGCTGATGCCAGAGCTCCTTTTTCTGCAGGATGTGCTGCATTATGTGTGTTCACGCAAGGTTTCATGTGGAGTGTTTTGGAGCCCGGGCTCACCACTTGTGCACACACCCCAAAAGAAAACTCTGAATTTCCATGTCGACCCAAAGTCTTGATCCCTACAAGGGGGAAAAAAACTGTTGACTTTTTCGTGCACTGTGGGATTTTCCCAGACCACTGAGGCCGTTTCAGCTGCAGACTCTTTGACCCGAATCGGCTCCAAAGGTCACTGGCGGGGACGGTCCCTGTTGCTTCCCAAAGCAAAAGCACCTTGGCTCGGCTAAGAAGAAAAATGAAGAGGATGTTTGCCTTTAGTTCCAGTTGTTTATCCTTCCCTCGCATAACACGCGACATAAATGTTCAGCTGTCGGTGGCGGGAGCATTCCGACACCAAACCTGCCTCCGTCCGCGATTCGTCCTGCTCTGCATGCAGGTGCAACACGGGCTGGATGGGAAGAGCAGACGCACCATGGACAAGGGTCAACGTGCCTTGTCGACCCACTCAGGAACATCTGGGTCTTGCCAAGTGTGAACAAGATGTCAGAATTCCACATTGGTTAATGGGCCGCTCCTCAGCCAGTATGCTCCGGATCGTCCTCCCTCTTGTTCTTCACCTTGTACCGAATTCCGTAGTGAATTGATGGGAGGGTAGATGAAGCTTCCAGCTGCCAAATCTCCTCCTTTTCCAACGTAAGGATAAATGACTCTCTTACACACACCACTTGCTCGCTCAGCACACGGATCTCTCTTCTGTCTCCAGGAAGATTAAAACATGAACCTCTTGATCAGATAATTACGTTGGCGGGAAATTCATAGCGAGCTTTGGTGAAAATTAGTAATGGAGGTGAGTGTACGTGGAAATAATCTCGTGTATCTGGCCAGGTTTTCAGCCTCCACCCCCCAGATGTGACCTACGATCCACCAATGTTGGCTCCCCTCCCCGCACCCCTTTAAAATTCCTTCCACATGCAATTTCTCGCTGCCACACATGGCAACAAGCTGTTTGTGTCTAAAAGGCTGCTGGCTTTTCCACCTTTGGGCACCTACAACTCCCAATTTTTAGCCCGTAATAATAGAAGATGAATAAAAACATGGGTGTTTGAATCACGTAGGCCTCCATCACAGCGGTTGCATTTTTAGCCCTGATTTTCAGCCAAATTCCAATAAAGCAAAGTGCATTAAAGGGGAAAGACGCTGGCTTTCAAATAATGATCTGTTTAATTTGGAGCCTTTCGTGTCACCAGTATCAAAAATGGCTTTCAACATCCTCAGTCTGGTAGTGGCAGCGTCCTTTTAGCAAATTTCTTTATTTTGGCCCTGCAGGCTTTTACTCGGCACTGCTGCGTTTTACAGCATTATAAATCCTTCAGCACAGTGGCAATGAGGGCAATATTGTCTGCGATACAGTTAGTTACCATTCGTGCAGCTGCTGCCTCGTATGTACAAATCATCTTTTTAGCATTGTGCATCTGCCAGTGTGGTTTTGTTAGCATAAGCACGCCTGGTTGTCTGTTAACTTCTGCTGAAGGGAAGGGGAGTGAAGCCTCATCCATCACTTCAGGAGCAGCGGTCTGTTCCTTATCACGCTTCCCCTCACGGAAATGTTCTAATGTTTTAGCACTTAAAGTCGGAACACTCCACGTACCGCTCTAGCTTCATGTTTTCAAGAGATGAGCATGTATAAGACATTCTCCATACTATTAAATTTGATGTGATAACTAAACTATTAAGTGAATCTTTGTGCCGGGATGCGGAGTTTCGGCAGAAGAGAAGCAGCATCTCTTTTGTGCGGAAAATCTAATTTACTTCGATCTACCCCAAGAATAAAGCATTCACTCTAAATTTACATAGACTAAAAACCTTTTTTAAAAAGAAAAACAGGACAATCTTGCATTTTTTGCTAATCTCCTTTATCCGGTCACCTCCTGACTCCTCGGTCTGAAAACCAGAGCGATGAAGAGAATAATGCTTCTGAATCCAAACTCACCCTCACCGAAATGTCTCAAATGTAGAATGGATGTTTTTATCTAAGGGGCCTTACTTGAGCCTCAATCCCTTCTTTCACAGACATGTAGCTTTTTCTCTTGCTACTCTTTCCACGTCTTCTCTCTCCTTGATGTTTGACGCGCGCTGTGCTGTTTTCCCTTGCTCACTGTCTCCCCTGCCGTGGCAGTGTGGTTCTTTCCCCAGAAATCCCTTTAAACGGAACCGATTTTTATAAGAAAAGGATTTGCATTTAAAGCAACCCCCCCTCCTCTGGAAGCCTGTAGCCCATCATCCACAGCACCTCAATCCCATGATTAGCTTCCTCAAGAGTTAAACAGGCAGCAGAGTGCCACAAGTACCCCCGGTCGGTGTCTCTCTCGCCCTCTCACCGAGGATGCATATGGCAGCGGGGAATTGCAGGTGGATGATGGTTCAGCTCGTGGAGCGGATGCACCCCCGCCCTCAGCCCATACATCCATGTCAGGCATTCGGTTTGGAGAGGCAGTCTGTCCTCCACCCACACGTTGCCGTGCAGAGAGTGGGACACAATGGGGGCAGGCTGCAGCAGAGAGGGAATGAGGCCACAGCCGATCAGCCATAAGCACCAAGGAGAATGGCACTTTTAGAGGGGTGGGGGGGGTCTCTTTGAAGTAAGTCAAGGAGAGAAGGGGCGGGGGGGGGACCGGTACAAGTCCAGGAAATATAGAGAGCAAGGAGGGATGGCAAGAGGGGGTGAAAGTAGGTGCACATCCGCACGCTGCATAATGAGCAGAGCAGGTATAGAACCGATTTGCATTCTGTAATCGTGCACACCTGGGACCGGGCGTTTGAGATACAGGTGATGCCCTGAACGTGCCATTACAAAAAGGGATTAAAAGGACCTTCAATTAGACGACAACTGTTCCGTAGCTATCTTTGTCGGGTCCATCTTTTTCATTTATCCCGCACTCTAATCACAGCTGTTTTTTGAAGCCCACTGAGCAGCAATCGTTAGCGACGCGCCTCTCCGCGCCATTGTTGTCTTCTGCCTTGTGATGTTTTCGTAATTCGGTTCAAAAATAGACTGAAGTCTTGCAGGGAACAGCAACACGAGGCGGGCGGGACGTCTGAGGCTGGATGTGCAAGAATTGATTAAGGCAACCTTAATGCGTAAAAAAAAACAATAAAATAAAATCCGCGCCTGACGCGTGCATCGGTAGACGTATTTCAGCTTGAGTTCGGGATATTTTCCTCCCTGCGTCAGAGGCTGACCTACATCTCCTGCTTCATCCTCCTGTTTTAAGTTAAAATGCAATTCAGTCCTTTTGAGAACACGTGTATGTTTGCCTCCACGCCGCTCGCTGGGGCTGCTTTCATATACGTGCTGAGGCCAGCGGGCGCTGCTACACGCGGCGTAACCGAGACATCCCTGTTCACCTCTCACATGGCTGCGGGCTTTAGGCTGCGAGAAGAGAGGGTCGCGTTAGTCAACGAGGCATCGACACCTTTTTTTTGGACGGGTGCAGCGGGGTGGTGGTATTTTTAGGGACTGCCACACTCCAAATGTGCTTCACTCCATGTTCTGTCCTGTCGGCATGGCTTCAGAGACGACCGGGTAACTCGATGTTACTGAACACAGTCCGTTCTCTGAGACTGGACCCAAGTGGGGTTTTCAAATCCAAACCACGGAGCGACTGATTTCAGTCCTGGTGCTGGGGGAGGAAAGACGATGACGGCGCCGTTTGTGCTCCGAGGAAAACCGAACTTTATTCTCAATTTAGAGGCCACTGCCACATGCAGACACTCGACATGATATGATCAGTGCGATATGTCGTCCTCTAACCAAAAATAATGAGCGTCTGTATCCTCTCGCTTCTCCACGGCTGCCCACGAGACATTTTACAACTTCTTCTACGTCAGCTAGTCTCCTTTTTTTTAGATGTGTGCTTTGGTTGCCCTCCCCTCTCTGGTTCCCCATTTTCAGTCCCACTGATGTGAACCGTGGCGGATTTAACTCGTAAGTGAACCGAGACCCAAAGAAATCGCGGATCTCGGTTCACGTACGAGTTAAACCCGGTGCGGTCGCTCTTTGACCTCTTTGTTTTCAGGTCATAATAAGTAGAAACTCCAGAATTCGGGAGTTCTGTTAAGACGAGCTCCGGTCTGTTGGAAGCAGGAAGTGTGAAACCACCATCAGATGGTTGCAGGCAAACACTGATGAGCGGAATTAGCTCTCGGAGTGTCTGCTGTCATTTGAATATAAAAAGGAAGCGAGGAGAATATTCTGAGTCTGTTTTATGGTATCTTTACTTAGATGTGCCAATCCTTATGGTTTATTTAGCCGAAGTCTGCACTGTTACCTTCAAGCTGTCCACCACCCACAGCAGCTTAGTCACTCTGCCCCACGTCCACCCCCCCCCCACTGAGACAAAAATGACTGAAATGTTGATTTAGATTTAGCAAATGTGTTAAGTATAGCAGCGGATTGAGTGCGAGGTGATTGGATTCTTCTCATAATCAGACAGGTTTGGAACAGGATGGATGGTTTTTCATTTATCGCTTTAGAAAGGTTGGCGTTGAATCCAAACTCATTCCAGTGCTGCATTTGTTTGAGTCCTTTCAGCTCTGTATGAGAACAGACACATCACAACTTTATAATTAAGCTCAATCTATTCCTGTTTGTGATCGCACAGCACAAGCCAGGAGCTCGCTAATGGCTAATCTATAGCTATTTAACCAGCAATCTCTCTGCTCCAATTATTGGACACAACAAAGACAGCTGCTGCAGAGTCTCCCGCTGATTAGGAAGATCATCTGAGATTTCTCCACCCTGCGGGGTGTCGGCCCCTGACCAGAGCCGTCCCCGTGGACCCAGAGGAGACGAGAAGATGGATATCTTCTTCAGGGTTTGACGGAGGGTGCCAAACAAGCCTGTAACTCTCGTCCCCTATTGATGTTTCTGCTGTGATGACACACAGCTCCGAGCAGGTCTCTGGCTCGGTCCACTGGGTGGGGGGGGGGGGGGATGTGCAATACGGAGCCCCGCGGTAGAGAGCAGGGAAGTATATGAGTTAACCCGTCGGAGTTGGAACCTGGTCAACGGGATAATGGTGCTTTAGTGGAAGAAACACTCCTCAGATAATTGATGCTTTCTCCATTCCTATTACATAACTGAGCATGTGAAACATCCATTAGCTGAATCCCAGGATCCAGAATGGTTGCTCAGATATTTGCCGGCACATTGACTATGTGATGAATCAAAGCGTAGTGGGTCATTTCCCAATCTCAATGGTTTTTTTTTCGTCCCAGGTTTATTGTAATTTATGGCTTCTCTAAGCTCATTTCCTTCCCTCTGTGCAGTTGCCGTTAACAAAAGTAAAATCTTTTGCTTTGAGCAGGCCAGTCGCAGCTATTGGCCTTTTCCAGATCAAACTGATGAAATGTGCTGTCCACGCGTCCCTCTGCGCCCCTCAAAGCCTCCACCGCTTTATTAATAGATGCAATGCCAGAATGTGACTGTCAGCATGCCATGAATGCAGAAACAAGAGATTTGACCGCTGGTATCGTGTGTGATCTAGAGCAGGCTCGTGGCAGTTTAAGCTGGCAGCTTGTTGAGCTTTTATATCCATTCATTTCACAATTTCTGTTCATAGATTGAAGAAAATCATTTCATGTTCATTTGCGGCACCATTTGCTCATATTTTTATGATGATTATTGACATTAGAACAAGATACAGTTAAAGTTTCATTTAGTTAAAGCAAATGTGGCCCTAATGCCTCAATACTTTAGAATAAAAGCGCAGAGCCCTTAATTTGGTTTGTCCCTGCAAAATGAAACCAATCAATATGTGACCATTGTTCAAACTGCTCTCGGCCTCTGCAGCAGGAGGCGAGTACAATAAAATGCTAAATAAGTAATGCGGTTTTTATTTTACGTGCCGCTTTCAGATGGATTTGTTCTCGGTATTTAGTCGCCTCTGATAACCATCATTTGCAGGGGAGATTTAGTTTTGTGTAAACAAAGGGGGCAGAAAAAAATATTAGAAACCAGAAGAGGGTACAAATGTTGAGGTGAGATAAATGTTGAAAGGATTTGGTGCACAATGGCGGCCAAATCACAATTTGAAGTGTCAAAAGTCAGATGGTTAAAATCAAATACTCTCCTCCTCTTGTCACCCCCCCCCACCCCCTTTGCTATTTACATATGTAGATGCTGTTTATTTTCCATACAGACGGGTCCTTGAAGATCTTTGTGTTACGAGCGGTTGTATCAGGACCCGAAAGTAGGCAGGACACAGTGGCGTATCGTTTTCCGAGAAGCTTTATTTAAGTTTACAGAAAGTCAAAAGGCGTGGAGACCATGACTCAGTTCTTAATCCAAAGAGGAAATGAAAACTCACGACAAAAAATCCCGAGCGGGGTCAAAAGCAGTCCACGAAGGAAAAAGACAAACGATAATCCGATAAACGGTTTCAAAAGTTATCCACGAAGGAAAAAGTCTCACGATAGTCCAGGAGGGTATAGCCGGGGTATTCCGAATCAGACAAAACACGCCAACGCTGGCCAACCGTGAGAACAGTCCATAGATAGGTGGCTTGATTACCGAGTGTCTGCAGGTGCACCAGTCCCCGGCACCACCTGCGGCTGAGGCATGGCTCCACCATGCCCCCCCCAGGAGAAACCCTGCAAAAAGGTTCCCAGAAACTGGGAACCTGACACTTTGGCCTCAGCTCTGTGAATTTTTGGTCCACTCACAGTTGTTGTTGAGCAGCTAACACATGTGGATTAGAACCTATCACCTGTAGGCGCTGATATAAGCGGCCCAGCCAGCCTCTCCCATCCTCTTAACCTTACACTCAAAAATTTATAGAGCTCCAGGCTTATATATTTCTGATCGAGTCAATATACCCGTTAAATAAAGGAAATGAATCATCTGTGCTGGTGTCTTAATCGACTTCTGTTTTTTGTTTAATCCTTTCCTCCACAAAGACACTCTTATGAATTCCTGTTTAATACCCGGCAAGAAGTGGGGGGATTAAAGGGGATCCGAGCACGAGCACAGATGAGCAACAGCCAGATTGAAAACGGCTGCAGCATCGCAATGCATTTATTATTGGCAAAGGTAAATTAAAAATAAAAACTTTGACCTCCCAGGCAAACTCTCCACTTAAAGCCCCCCCCCCCCCTTCCCTCCCCCATGGAGAATGGTTCTGGGGTGAAAGCACCAGCCGTGCTTCATGTAATCATCCTGTGAAGTGGTGATTCTGTGTGGACCTCAGCTGCAACAGTCAAAGGTCGGGTGCCTGTGCTGTGCTCAGTGCTGCGGGTCAGCAGGTTTCAGTCCCGACACTTTGGTTTCTGTCCAGAGCGACGCTTCCTCCCTCATGCGCATCCTGTCCTGGGACCAGCAGAAACCTGCATTCACATGCAAGAAAGGAGACAAAGAAAAGTGTCAAATATTAACACGTCTTCTCCGCCTGGCTTTGATGCACTTAATCGCTATCTTCTGTTGTCCTTCAACGTCGCTGAGCTCATCAACACGTGCCACAAGGGGCCTTTGTTATTCAGGAGACCAGGAGTTAAACAGTGGCCCACATTGTGATGGTCCATGAGAATCCTGCCAGGAAGTAGACAGGAACTACAGGAAGCTGGTGTCTAATCTTACCAGACACCACTCTGCCACAGAAGCAAACACTGTTTTCACACACACACACACACACACACGCACGCACACACACACACACACACACACCTGCTTTTCATGTTCCCACGCACACACAAGCGTTGGAAACTACCTTTAAACTGGGACATTATTTTAAATTGTATTCCAGTGCCACCGCCTTCCATTATTATTGGTGTTAACACGTTGGAAAAGGTTGTTAATAAGCACAATCGGTCATAATGAATGTGATCTCCATAAGGACAAATGTATAAATTTAATATTCAAACAAACAAGCAAACTTTCCAGTCTCGGCTGCAATCCATCAAACAAATGTTAATAGAGACAACGTTATTAAAAACACCGGTGTTATTCAGCCATGTGTGAATTTGGAATCAACACGTTGAAATAGATGCAACTGTTAAAAATATTGAAAGTTGATTATTACAGGAAATGAGGTTATTCTGTTCTTACCCCCCAAAAAATGAGAAATCCCAGTTGTGTCTTTGTTGGGAAGGATGAATGATTGAGCCCAGGACAGCTGTGGAGAGATTAACTGTTTTGACACATTAATAATTAGCTTTTAAGATAATTTCCTGCACCTAGCAAGGAAAAGTAGAATCCAAAGTAAACAGTGTTAGAAAAGGCTCCTTCTGTCCACAGTAAGTTCTGGAAATTCACCACAAAATAGTTTCTCAAGTGTCCTTCTGGTTTTAACTCTACTCCCTTCAAAACTTATTTCAAATTGAAATAATAATCTCTCGTATCAAAGAAACCGATGGTGGCTGATCATGAAGGCTGATCTTCACGTGTAACACAGGTCAAACAGCTGCTGTGCTCCTGCATCTGTAATTCATCCTGTCTCAATAACAATAATAATAATAACAGTGCAAATGAAGCCTTACATGTGTGGGATGTTTTCTGCCTTGTTTCACATTAGCTTACCAAGATGAACAGCAACGAAAGCTCGAAGGTAGCTGCAGATGTTAGCAAATACAACGGCCTGTTTTTCATACATCAATCAACTGTAAATCTGACGCACCACTTCCCCCTCAAGCATCTCCCTTTTTCCATTATCCCCCTTCTAACCCCATCTCAATTCCTCTAGCTCCGCGAGGGTAATTGGCACTTTAATTAAAATGAGGACTAATTTCAGAAGCGGGAAAAATGATCACTGTCCTATAATTTCCCGATCACGCTCCATCCAGAAGGACGCTTCAGTACTGTGAGAAAATGGAAAGATTTGGCCAGAGAAGTCTGTCAACAAAGCCCAGTCCAGAGAAAATGGGTTCCGCTTTGGGTTTTGAGGTCATACAAAAAAGTCTGAAGAGCTGTATAGAAAATGAGGGTCAGATATTTTCTTTATCCCCCCTACACACACACACACACACACACACACACACAGAGCACAGCTTTGTGGAAAAATAAGGTTGAGTTTTACATTTCAAAGGAGCGCCGTGTACAACACCCTCCGTCTACCTTTCAGTCAGAAAACTAATACCTTCCCATTGTGGTTCTTTAACAAGAGGACGTGAATAATGTTAAAACCAGGCAGTAAAAGCAAAAATATGGACGGCGGTTTATTTAATGCTTAACAAATATGGCTAACTATCATTCTAATTCCCTGCCTCGGGCTGACACGGCCCATCTGCCAGTGCCAGGATCTGTTTAGACTTCTCTAGTGTCTCCTAATGCGGATGATTGTTTGGGTAATTACTGTACAACCGTTTGTTTGGGATGTTAAATACGGACAAATGACGACGTCTCATTGTTCTTTCATTTTTGAGCGCTGGGGGCAACTTTCCGGGGGGTGGGTGGCCTCCAGTGTTGTAAGAATGTGGGGAAACGCCAGCTTCCTCTAACAGGGCTTGAATCTGGGTCTGCTTCAGCGGAGGGCAAGGCCCTGCATGCACAGAATAGAAACACGGAGCGGTGCATCCTGTCTCATAAACCTTAATGATAGAGCACCAGCGACTGTGATTATTCGGTGGAGGTGGTGATTTTTCTTTCCATCTCACTGGTAAAAAATAAAACTCCCTAACCTGAAGCCGAGGCAGGTGTGCATGAAAGCAGATCAGGCAGCCTCCAAACATGAAACCTTAACGTTCCGGAGGTGTTTTAAAGTCTGCCACGGTGAACTCGCGGCGGGCTAATGCAGGGAAACCACCTTTCCAATGATCCTCTTGATCCACTCCTCCCTCAGTTCTCTCCAGACCTCCTTTTGTTCTTCATCACCTGAGGTTTTTCTTATTAAGCTGGCGGGTTTCGGTGGGTTTGAAGTGGAGCGGGGCGGCATGCTTGTGTTTCCTGACAGGGAGTTTGAATAGAGTAAAAAGGAGGGGGTTGTAAAGAAAGAGCAAGTAACACAGGGGGAGATTACTGATTACTAAGATCACTGATTAAAAGTCACAGTTACCCGCAACCGAGAGAATTAGTGACGTCGAGCCACAGCTTTCGTTCGCACCCAATCGGCTCAGCGCAGGGGAGCAGTTCTGCACGTGTCGTGCATAGACATGCAGAACTGGGATTTTGGTGATCATTGACACCATTATGGAAAACCAGGGATAGTCGCAGGGAGTGGAGCGCTCGCAGATGACAGCTGTTTCACGCCACTTGTTCTCCCTCTCTTCGTTATTCTGGATTAAAATAGGTTTCAATCATAAGTGGTCTGATGCAAGGATAGCAGAGAGATAGAGGATTCCTCGTAGGTGGGATCCAGAATTCATTGAAGTCACTGGGGAGAGCTAAAAAGTTACTGTCTACTTCAAGCACGATGGAGCAACAAGCCCATAATGAAAACCACCTTGATGCTGTATTCAGGCGTTGCAGCAGGACCGAGGACCTAGTTTCTGCTCTGTATCGAGCTGACGCCCTCCCTGATCTGATCTTTAACAGTTTCATTAGCGTCACACAATGGCAGCAACGGAGTCGGCTGTCGGACGGCGGCTCACGTCGCACAGCTTTCCGCGCGCCTTCGCGTGCATTTCATTGCGACGTTTGCTGGTAAGTGGTAGAAGTGATTGGCTCTCACTTCAGCGAGGATCCCAGAGTTTGGGAACTGTAGGCGGCCGAGTTATTTCTGTGGAATACTACAAGTGTGTGTGTAGAGCTGTGTAGCGGAGCAGCTACGACACGCTGAGACCCCGCTAATGTTTTTGGCTCCAGGTTTCCATCCAATGCAGTTTTGCACATCATCAGGGCTTCACTGTTTTCAGTGGCTTATTGCCGATAATGAGATGTGTTTTTGAAAGAAGTTAGAATAATATTTTGATAAATATTCCCAGACTGAGGGCCAAGTTACTACTGATGAAATAAAAGAGGCGATCAGGGAAGTCTCAAGTCTTGATAGATGACATAAACAGTGTATTTATCATTAATGTGATTTCCCTCCCCTGAGTTGATTAACCAACAGAGGAGTATTATTTAGAGAGTACGGGGTCAGCAGACCCCCCCCTCCCCACATTTCTATTGATACAGATGGAATCATTCAGTCTGAATGAAACTAGTGCAGATTCAAAGCAGATGTTTTGACCAGCAAAACAACATATTGAAACATGTAGGAGGTACAGACGGCACATTTGTTTGAGGGCCGCGCCCCCCCCCCCGATTAAAGCCGTTTACATGTGTGTATCTTGTGGAAGTTTCACTCAGCGTGCTGCGTTTCAGGCAGCGTTGTACACAGAGCAGATTTCATATTTACAAAAGCAGAAATGAGACTTCAGAAAATTACAGCTTTTCTTTAAAGTGCAGACAGATCCAGTCTTTCTTAAGATCCGGTGTGTGTGTCTGTGTGTGTGTGTGTGTGTGTGTCACCACCAGACTTTTATATCCTGTACCTAATTCAACAAAATGTCTTCATGACCCCGGTGATAAAGTCAGAGCGAAGCCCCCATTTCCTCCGGCGCCCATTCTCCTGCAGGTGCTCTCCTTGATCATGAGACTGGGGAGAAGAACATTAAATCCTGTTTATTGGTAAAAGACAAGCGCCGCACCCTTGCGATAGGAAGCTGTGGAGAACAAGTAGGGCTCTAAAAGCGGGTCTGTTAGCGAAACCTCATCCCGTCCGTACAAACACTACTTCATCAGAGACAGTGGGGGCTGTCCCATCCGCTCTCCCAACCCTCCTGGATTTGGATGAGACTGGAATCATGTCTTCAAGTGGTAGATAAAAAAAAAACCAAAATGAAATTCACTCATTTTGTAATCATAGTTTTCTGGTATCTCCCTGATGGACATTTTCCTCAGGTTCAACCTGACATCCGCCCTGAAGAGCCCGTCAGACAGCTCAGGACTCGGACAGAATTTATTTCTATGTAAATGTGTTGTTATTTTTTATAACCTATGCTGAGAAATCTCTCTCTGTTCACATTTCTCCCCTCAGAGGTCCTGATGAACACCAAGACAGAGACTTCTGATCTCAAATGGACCATCTACTCCACCTCCAAACCTGAGGTATGTAATCCTGGCTAATCTGCATTACTAACGCCGACTTGGTGATGACTGGGGATCTTTTGGCTTCCAGCTGTTCCTTTGTTGCCTTGGAAATAAAAGAGTTTCTTATATGGCCGATAACTGACAGAATAAAGGGAAGCCGGAGAGAAATGTGGGATTCATCGCATATTGGAAGCAGATGCTTTAACGTGTTCCATCAGCCTTGAAGCTGAAGTCACTAGCTGCCCATAATTTCAGATGCAGGAGCCAGAAAAACACACATTTGTAATCTGATCAGCTGAGCGCCGGTTGTTGGGGTAGTTTTGCCAGCAGCGTTGGTGACCAGAACTCTCTGGCGTGGGCAGGAAGATCTCTGGAAGTGGAAGGAAACACTTAACAAATGCAACTTTTATCAAGACGTTCAGACGACTTTGTATTTTTGGCAGCAGGCGGCCCAATTTAGATGTAAATGCTGGAATCCAGTTCTTGAAATACTCAAAATCTAAATAATATGTTTTTCACAGCACTAGAGGCGGTTTAATTGGGTTGACCTAACATAAACAAAACTGTAATGTTTAATAAATCCAGTGTTTGTGATAACTGGAATGATGTATTAACATGTCTTATTGGTTTACAGAATCTGTGGTGTGAAAAGGGTTTGATTCATGAGTCTCTCTGTTTTGCTTCAGAGGACTTTTTTGTCAAATCCAGATGGGCCCCTGTGGGATATTTTGTGCATCATCATCACAGAAAATATTTTTTTGAGAGAAAAATGTGCTGCCACAGTCCATAGTATTTATTTTTTAGGATTAAAGGGGGAAACGCTCCCTCCAAGTGATGCAAACCTGGCTCTCGGTGCTCCGCCGCACTGTAATTCATTCCAACCAGTATTCTGCCTCGCTCAACACATCAGCTGCAAATGGATTTTTAAAGATTTACATATTTACATAACTGAATTTTCTGAGCCTCAAGTTCAGCAAATCTGCTAAATTCTGCCCCAAGTATGTTAATTTCCTGCTCGTTTCCCACTCTGGGGAGCACAGCGATGGTGAACATGTTTGCTGCAGCCTCAGAAGTCAAACATTAAAGCCTTTTTCTTTCTGTTTCAGTTGGATCACCAACAAATGTACTTTTCTGTGGAGAGTTTCACTTCATAAATATTTGTAATATCCCCTCTGTATTCTTGTATTTTCGTCTAAGAGCGTGTTTGAAGGGTAAGAGATGCCAGCGTGCTCTGTTTGACAAGTGTGACTTGTAGTCCCGCTATCTGGGCTGCCGCTCAGCAGGAGCAATGATTTAATAACCTACATTCAAACTGGGACTGGATCAAGAGCCAATGCAGGCCAGATCTGTCCCAACGGCGCCTCGCAGGTGCACTGTAACCAAGAGCCAAAAACCCTGCAACATTAACGTGATGAATAGCATTTTGATGTGAGAGCCTCGGCCAAAGTTTTTACAGAAGAATTAAATTGGCTAAAGCCTCACCCGAAAAATCCCCATTATTCTGGGTCAGGTGTTGCTTTGACGTTCAAACTGACGGCCCTTTCGTCTCCCCTCGGTCCACAGTGGGATGAAGTGAGCGGTTTAGATGAGGAGAACAACAGCGTGCGGATATATCAGATCCTCAGCTGTCAGACGGGCAGCTCCACCAGCCACTGGCTGCGCAGCGGCTTCATCCAGCGACAGGGAGCGTCGCAGGTTTACGTGGAGCTGCGCTTCACCATGATGGAATGTTCCTCCAGCACCCACCACCGTAGCTGCAAGGAGACCTTCAACCTCTTCTACTACCAGACGGACTCCGACGACGCCACCTACTCTTATCCACCCTGGATGGAGAACCCGTACACCAAGGTAGCGCTCTCTTATTTTAGCAAATCTTCAAAGTCTCGTAATTGAGAGGTGGCGTTCACAGAGACCTGGTTTATGCTGAACTCTGGAGGGGCTGAGGAATTAAACAATATACATCCTCATTGTTTCAGGACTCCTCAGCTCTTCCACATCTCATTCTTTCAAACCTTGTTCTACCCTTGAATGCACCGCTGGAAAAAAAAAAAGAGTCCGTGAAATCGGTCCCCTGCTCGCCGGCTAAATTACAACTTAATAATGTAACAGTGACGGAAAAATAGAGGTGATGAAATGTTCCCTGTGATGAATTACCTTTCCCTGAACTAGAGTTTTGAGACCCTACAAGTTGACATTCAGAGTATACGGTAACAAATGGCTGGCAGGAAGGCAGTAAATCAATCTAAAGTCACCGTGGTAGGCTTTGGAACATTCCCAATAATATGAAACATGTGGTATCTACGGCTGAAATGTGTCAGACATAAAAACCAACCAGTCCGGTCCTTCATAAGAGCATATCCTCGTGTTGAAATGCAGCCCTTACATAAGATCCTTTCCCTTTCTTCCTGTTTAGGTGGACACGGTGGCTGCAGACTTTCTGCTGCGGGAGGGCGGGGAGAGGAAATTCAATATGAAGACCTTTAAACTGGGCCCTCTCTCCAAGAGAGGTTTCTACCTGGCCTTTCAGGCCCAGGGCGCCTGCATGGCTCTGCTGTCTGTCAGGGTGTTCTTCAAGAAGTGTCCAGCCCTGGTCAGCGCGCTGTCCTCATTCTCAGAGACCGTTCCTCGAACTCTGGTGCAAGAGGCGCAGGGCGTGTGTGTGGAACAAGCCGCCCAGCAGGGGCCCAGACCACGGCCACCTAAGCTTTTCTGCGGGGAGGACGGCCACTGGGTGGGACAGCCGACCACCTCCTGCGCCTGCCTACCTGGATTTGAGCCTGCTGAAGGACACACAAGATGTAGAGGTGAGAAGGAGGCTACGTGTGCGCATATATGTATATACAGCAAATCCATAGAGGCAGCGGGGCAGGCAGACTAAACAAGAAAACAATGGAAAGGGTTCAGCGTGCACGGCTGAGGAAGTAGGAGGTGGAGGAAGTTAATGAGGCAGAGGAATGAGGGGACAGAGAGAGGTCAGGTGATCCGCATTTCCCTCCGAGGGACCAGCGGGGTCAAAAGCTCACTGCTGCGACAGCTCGCGGTTCACCTAAGATGGAAGAAGCTCGGGAAGACCGGGGAGGCGAAAGGAGCAAGGGGGGGGGAAGCTGGAGGTAAAGACCACTTGGCTTTGAGAGCATCAAAGCAAAAAAAACAGGACGAACGAAGGAAGGAGCAGGAAGATTCTCTCAGGAGCTGAGCAGCAGCTCTGTCTAATGAGTTCAATTAATAAGCCTCATGCATAAGCTCCCTCCCCCTCCCCCCACGCACACGCACACACTTATTATCACTCCACATTTAATGTTGAGCACAAAAACTTAAAAACAAGAAGGTTTGGCTTTTTCTCAAGAAAACATGGTGGCGTGTCGGCGTTTGGAGGCAGGATTAAGTTTGAACTCCGTAGGAGGTGTGAGTTTTAAATGACCCCCCCCCCCCCCCCTCCCCCACCAAAAAAAAGAGATTTTCTGATATTTTGATTCTGGTGAGGAGAGTTTGACATTTCCAGTGTGTCCCTGAAGTGAACTGAGGGGGAATAAACGCAGCACAGCAGAGGAGTAAAGTGCTCAAGAAGCAAAATTGAAATTTCCTTCATAAACAAATCATTTCAGGAAATGAAATAGAGGTCCTGCTGAATTAATTAAGCTGCACCACCTATAAACAATACCTCATTTTGGGGTCAAACACTTTAAAAATAAATGTACTGCCTAAATCCCACTGATTTAATTAGCTGACAAAGAGCATTGGTTTATTCTGCTACTTTTTACAATAGTGTAGGATCATCTGGAGTAATTCCAAAACAGACTTCCACAAATTCCTTGAATTAGAGTCATCACTTTCATATAAATATATAAATAGTCCTGAAACTCTACCGCACACGTTCACAGATTACTGAGCCGAAAGCTGTCGAATACCAGCCACAAACATTCGGATTAGTCATATAATCCCATTTTTTGGCATTCGTGTGCGTTCGATTTATGAAATATAATGAAACATTTATTTAACATGCAAGTTTTGCGATGTGCAGCTGCACCGGAGACTCCTTTTTTCCCACACTGGGGAAATTCCCGCTGGTGGAAAACGTCAGAGGGCGCGAAGCGTCCCGAGTGTGTTGACCCCGCAAAAAGAAGTTTTGACTACAACAATGCTCCACTTGGTGTGAAAGTTTATTGTTTTAGTCCTTTATCTCAGCACCAAGGCTGGAACTTCCACATCAAATTTGATAAATATTGCAGTTTTTTGGCAGCAGCAGCAGCCGCTTCCTCCTCCGTTTACAATATAGGATAAGACTGATTAAAGAATGCTAATGTCACTCATTCTGTGTTTATTACGTCGTTATTATTGACTCGTTTGCTCCTCCTATTTAAATATGCTATCCTAGTGCTAGGCTTATCTTACCGGACTAACCCCTGTGAGTTTATAGCCCTCATTACGTGGTTTTGTCTGTCACTCTGGAGCCATCTGGCACCAAAACACCAGGGCGACTGGAGGTAAGAGTTCAGGCTGACCTCTGTGCCCCTAGTGCATCGTGGATGGAACTCTTTTATTGCGGCGCTCTTGAGTGGTTATCTCCTGAACCAGAACGCAGGCTAATTTGTTTCCTTCTTGTCTCCGCCTGTCCTCATCAGCTTGTCCTATGGGCCAGTTCAAGTGGGGCACAGAGGGCCAGTGCACCAATTGTCCAGGATTCAGCTACGCCACCACCAGGGGGGCCTCGGTGTGCGCGTGCCGTTCAGGATACCTGCGTGCAAAGTCTGATGCTCTCGACACCCCGTGCACCAGTAAGTGTGCGGGAAAATAATTACTGCGTCTGTACCTCCTTTTGTCCAGTTCAGGTCTTCACTTCATAGACACCGTCTCTGTTGTTGTTACCCTTAGGTGTCATTTAGCCAACCACCCCCCACACACACCTTTGTGTCCATTGTCACACAGCATTCAGCATTCAGATGCATGTCTTTTGTGACAGGTTGTTGGGGGAGGGGAGGGCTGTTGGAGTAGCCATTGATGGCCCCAGCGACACCTCCAATGGCTTTTTTCCCCAGGAATTTAAATTCAGCTGCATGTTTGTTATGTGAATGCGAGGGACTTTTAATTAGGTGTGCCCTTTCGCAGTGGTCATAAACAGGAACAGCTTAAAACCGTCGACACTTCCTGTTCTCCGTAATACACTCGCCAGCAACACTGTACATCCAACAATTACCGATAAAGTTAATTACAAACGCTTTATCTTAATTATTAATCGCTTGTTTGGCTGTTTCTATTATATATTCATTTATTACACTGTACACACCACTAAATTTAATTTGTTTGGAAAATTGCAAACAAGTACTGCTATCTGTGATCGCGCAGAGTTTTTACCCGTTAAAAAAAAGCCTCGCCGCTGTGACAGCTCTGGGTAATAATGTGCTTTCTCAAAGTTAAAATGTGTCATCAGAAAAAAACACCCTCTTTCCTTACATTATATTCAGAAGTCATTCACATCCAGATTGCCTGCGATGTTGCCCCACTTGGGTTTCCAGCGAGAACATTATTAGCACTTAAGTTGCTGCAGGCTCAGCGGCAGAGCTCCGTCTCCTTGGCAGGAACAGAAACTCATTCACGGCGGCTGAGCGGCATTGCTGTTTAGTTATGCTTGGCTTGAGGCGCTCGCTATCCTCTTACAATTTTCAGAGGACGGTGATCATTATCGCCCAGTTTTAGACAAATGTAACCGCACCACTTAAATCCTGCAACACGTATGCTCTCGCGGCGCAGCAGAGCCACTGCGGGGTTATTGCTCCGCTCCACCACTGCATCTGCAGACTGGATAAAACCTTTAGGTAGCTTAGCAGCAACATACGTACAGCAGTTGGTAGGAAAGGGGAATCTATGGCTTGATTGCCTACATATCTGGTTGGGATGCAGACATCGTGCCCTAATTCCACTTTTCTTTTGTACCGCTGTAGAACCTCCCTCAGCTCCACGCAGCATCGTCACGCAGATGAACGACAGCACGCTCAGCCTGGAGTGGAACGAGCCGCTGGAGAGCGGCGGCAGGACGGACCTGAGTTATTCTGTCAGGTGCACCGTGTGCAGGGCAGCCGGGACCCCGTGCCTGTCCTGCGGAGACAGCGTCAGCTACCGGCCGGCCCAGCACGGCCTGGTGGAGCGCAGGGTGGAGGTCTGGGGCCTCTTGCCCCAGGCCACCTACATTTTCACAATCCAGGCACTGAACGGGGTGTCTCAGCTCAGCGGCAAGGAAGCAGCCAGTAAAAGCGTCAACATCACCACCACACATGACGGTAAGAGGAGGAAAGGGGTTGTCCGTTTTTTCCGAGTGTCCTGCGGTACTGATGTTCTTTCTGCCGTCCGTCCAGTGCCGTCGCTGGTGTCTCTGATCCAGAGGATCGACTCTACAGAGAGCAGCCTGACCCTGCACTGGTCAGTCCCAGATCACCCACGCTACACCATCCTGCGCTACCAGATCCGCTACTGTGAGAAGGTCAGAACCCACAAGAGCACATCCCAGCGTTCAGCTGTCCAGCAGTAATGTCCACGTTTGTGGATTCCTCCTGGTTAGAACGCTCACAGGAGAAGAAATGTAAACACGGGAGCGGCTTCGCGGTTACTGTGGATTTACTCAGTCTGCAAACGTGTCCTTCAACTCAAGTCGAACCCAAACTGCCTGTTTTCTCTTTCTCTCTTCTTCTCCATCAAGGAAAACCTCTTTGGCATATTTTGTTACTAATATTACATATATTTCGCATTCCCAGGAAAAAGTCCTCGTGTCCGTGTTGCATGTGACAGATATTGAGAAAACATGCAAACCCATTTCAGTTCCAATGTTTATTTAAAGCATTAGAAGTTAAAAACTGAAGCTGTCTTGATTAGAACTCCCCTGATCTGTTGCTGCAGCTGACTCTTGTGTTTGTGCGCAGCAGGAGCGCCGCAGTGAAGACCAGTGCCACCACACGGAGAGTAACAGGAACCAGGCGGTGCTGACGGACCTCCGCAGGGCCACGCCGTACGAGGTCCAGGTGCGGGTGCACACTGCAGCCGGCTATGGCAGCTTCAGCCCCGCCACTGTCTTCCACACACTCCCCGATGGTGAGAAGTACATGTGGGGTTGTGAAGGGCGCTTCACATTTTTCTATGTTCTGGTCGTTTATCTTCATTAGGATGGTTTTGGGATCAATTTCTGGCTGTATTTTTTAGAAATTCATCACTTAAACATCAGCAGGGCGGCTGGGAGAGTGGAGAGAAGATCTGCAGGAGGACATCTCAATAGAAAAGTCAAAATCTACTAACGCACGGCTGAAAATTTTACAATATAACTGGTTGATATACAGTATATTACATATATTACATATATTACATAACATATATTACTCCAGAAAAACTTCACAAATATAACAGTGCCAGTGTTAAATGTGGGAGGGAAAAGGGTACATTTTTCCACTGTATCTGGCAATGTATAAAAATACAAAAATTCTGGCAAGAAATAAAACAATGTATTCAAAATATTTTACAAATTCGAATACCATTAGTTCCACATTTGTTTATATTAGGTCTATATCCAGATAATTTGAAGCTTAAACATCAACAAATATTTATAGATTTAAGTGTATTAATGGCAGAGAGAGTAATATCCCTTTCATGGAAAAACATCAGTAGCCCAGGTGTGAAGAGGTGGTGGTCTGAATGATCTTCAACTCTCCCTCTAGAGAAAATCACATATACAATAAAACACCAACAACATAACTTCCATCGGATCTGGGACCCCTTTATCAGCTATGTATCGAGCACTGACTTGTCTCATATGTTGGAAGCACCTGGGGACAGGTAAATAGTCGTGCTTTGCAGTATTTTGTATTTAAGATCACAGAAGTGTTTGCTTTACGATGACTTATTTTTTCCTGCATAACTATTCCCAACCAGGAAACTGAAAACCTGTAAAGACCGGGGTGGGGCGTTGACATGTTTGTTCATACCATGTAATTGTATTTTTCTGTTTTGTTTTTTTTGTTTTGTCTTTTTTTTAATTTTTTTTTTTTTTGTGCGTGTTGTTTTTTGTTTGTTTTTGTATTTTCTTGTTATAGGGTGAAAACAATAAAAAGAATGTTGGTAAAAAAAAAAAAAAGAAATTCATCACTTGTGTTCTTGTAGGAAGTCGTTATATTTCCTGCAGATGATTTATTTTCTGATTTTCTCAGCCTTACTTGTCATTGCGTGAGTCTAACTCTCTCCCCTCCCCTGCCTCTTTTTATATTGTCTTTTTCCCAGGACAAGACTCCCAGTTTCTGCTCCCTGGCATCCTTATCGCTGCCGGAATCCTGCTTCTCGTCACATTCATCTTTGTGGCCGCCTACTGCATACGGTGAGAAGGGGTGCAGAGCGACAGACAGCTGATGACAGCTTTTGGAAGGCAAAGAGGCAGACAAAATAACAGGAAATGTAAAACAGGAAAATTGAGAAGCAGCGACAGTGACCCTAATTTTACAGTTTTGCACTTCTTTGTTCTTTTGTTTATACAAATCGTCTCTTATCAACGGTGGATTTACACACTGTTAAGCATCCCATTTTTGTTCTGCACCAGGCACAAAGCCGAGCTCGTGATGTCTTTGCTTACGCGGCAAAAAGTTGTGCTGCTCATTAGGACATTTTCCTTAGGCTTCATTGTTTGAGTAAATACTGCTGGATGTCATCAGCGAGAGAAAGTAGAGGTGTGTGTGTGTGTGTGTTTGGGTAGGTGCGTGTGCTCTTGTACATGCTATGTAGGTAGTACCTAAATACAAGTTTTACCTGCAAAGTGAGGACATTTTGGTTGGTTTTCAGCTCTGTTTGAGGGTTCATACTTTTTAAGGTTAATGTTACAATTGAGTTTAAGTTGAGGTTAGAATTAGGTATTTAGTTTTCATAGTCCTCACAAAGATAGAAGCACAAATGTGTGTCTAAGAGAGAGAGAGAGCGCAAGAGGGCGATTGAGACAGATGACGATAGAGGTAGAGGGCAGGGAGAGACAGGATGCAGGCGTCCCAACCCTGTTTCCACAGGACAGAAGAACAATAGCTGTGACCTTGTGACACACACACTCACTCACAGACACACACACACACACAAACCAGCGGCTGAGGCCCAGATCTGCCACTAACCGAGGGTGGTGCATTATTGCTATTTTAGGCCTATGAAGTGGGAAAAGGGGGAGAAATTGTGGAAGGCAGGAATCCAGTAGCTACAGGGGTTGTGCCCGTGCTAGTGAGATGAGGTTGCACGACCAGAATTACAAACGAACCCCTCGTGTCAAAGAGCAAAACCAGAGAGACGGGCAGAGGTGGACATCTGATCACTGACGATGGCTAAGAACCAAAACAAACACAGTATCGGTCTCTGTGGACTCACTCTCGGTTTGTACCATCAGCTGACCTCTGACCTCTCCGCCCATGAGGTGGGTCAAAATGCCACAGCGCAGCTCACTCCCAGTCAGACGGGCATATCTGCTGCAATCGTCTTTGTTTTTGCACCTGAACAGTCACATTGTAAAACCATTTTAATTTGCATCACATTAGAAACGCTGGCTGAAAAATTCCCACTAAACAGCCGTTCTTTAGATAACTGCTCCGCCGTCCTAATCTCACATTATTCATCCCGCTCTCTTTTCTCCTGCCTGCAGGAAACACAGCCGAGCAAAAGATTCAGAACTCGGCGACAAAAACAACCAGTACCTCGTCGGCCAAGGTAACAAATCAAGGACACACACAGGCGCAGCGCTGAGCTCCAACTCATTTATATGTAGAGAACTATTTTTAATGCGCTTGGGCTCGTCGCTGCTCGTATTAATGCTCGTTCTTTTCCTTTCCCACAATTCTGTCCACTACCAGGGATCAAGGTGTATATCGACCCCTTCACCTACGAGGACCCTAATGAGGCGGTGCGAGAATTTGCCAAGGAAATTGATGTTTCTTTTGTCAAGATCGAGGAGGTTATCGGCGCTGGTGAGGCCCCGAGTTTCCCACCATTTACAAACACACTCTCACTGTTCGACGCCTCTCTATTTTTAGTGAAATACTTTTTCCAAAATGTTATTAAGCCAGAGTTGAATTAATTCGGTGACATTTAAAGTCTGTGTCTGCATTCTTCTTTATCAGACAAAATTCAGTGTGGCCACATAAATGTAGCAATTAATTGCGCAATGAGTTGGACGTGTTTTTATTCCCTATTGAAAATAAAGGGCACCACTAGCTGCGAGCAAGCTTTTATGTGAGATCTGTTCATTAAATGTATGTTTGTGTACTGTGCTGCAGGAGAGTTTGGGGAGGTGTGTCGAGGACGCCTGAAAATCCCGGGGAAAAAAGAAAATTACGTGGCCATTAAAACTCTGAAGGGGGGCTACACTGACAAGCAGAGGCGGGACTTCCTGTCTGAGGCGTCCATCATGGGCCAGTTCCAGCACCCCAACATCATCCACCTGGAGGGGGTCATCACGGCCAGTTGCCCTGTGATGATCCTGACGGAGTTCATGGAGAACGGTGCTCTCGACTCCTTCCTGCGGGTGAGGATGATACAGAAAAGACCCCCCCGAAACACGCCGCTGCCCCGTCCGCTCATTAATGGAGTCTTTTCTCCCCCGCAGCTGAACGACAGCCAGTTCACACCCATCCAGCTCGTGGGCATGCTGCGCGGGATCGCCTCTGGCATGAAGTACCTCTCAGAAATGAGCTACGTTCACCGAGACTTGGCTGCCCGCAATATTCTGATCAACAGCAACCTGGTGTGCAAGGTGTCCGACTTTGGTTTGTCACGCTTCCTCCAAGAGAACTCCTCCGACCCGACCTACACCAGCTCTCTGGTGAGTTGCCGCTCCTGTTAGCATCCGTCTGCTCATTAGCCACCGTGCATTTCCCTTTTTTGATATTAAGAATTCACAAAAGCAAAACTCGTCCCTGTTCGAGCCGGGAATGACCTCAGTTTTCACCTGTTGTCAGGGGGGCAAGATCCCGATCCGCTGGACAGCGCCAGAGGCCATAGCCTTCCGGAAGTTCACGTCGGCGTCAGACGTGTGGAGCTACGGCATCGTCATGTGGGAGGTCATGTCCTTTGGCGAGAGGCCGTACTGGGATATGAGCAACCAGGATGTAAGTTTAAGCCACGTCCATTAAAGATGCAGCTCTCTACAGTTATTTTATTGATTAATTGGTTAATTCTGGTCAATTGAAACCAATTTAAAACCCTTTTCCAATTTGTTTTATTATTCATTAATCCTCTAATCATTACAATGAATTATTTATTCTTTAATTAGTCTGTTTGATGTTATAAAATGTTGATCTTTTAATGTAAAGAGAGGGAACAAAAACAAAGGAAATGTGTGTTTATATCAGCAAAACGAGACCTAAACTGACCTCATCTGATCTCTTCCTCAGGTGATCAATGCTATCGAGCAGGACTACCGGCTGCCCCCGCCGCCAGACTGCCCCACCCACTTGCACCAGCTCATGCTGGACTGCTGGCAGAAGGACCGCTCGGCACGGCCTCGCTTCGCCGACCTCGTCAGCGCCCTCGACAAGCTGATCCGAAACCCGCCGTCGCTCAAAATAGTGGCTCAGGACGGAGTCGGGTGAGTGGAGTCGGGATTGACGGGAAGCCTCGGATGAGGTCACGGAATTTGCAGAAAGAGGAGAAGGGAGCGCGTCTTCGGCTCGTCTCAAGATAGACATTAGCCTCCCACCGCCCATTTTATGTACCAACTTAACGTCCTGCTGTGACCTGTCAGCCTCTTGCTGTTCACACTTCCATTCCCCACATTCTGGCTGTCAGCTGATCCTTCAGGGGGGGGTGGGCTCCGCCCCTGACAAATCCCATTGTCTGTCCCTGTCAGTCACTCAGCGTCAGATTATACCTCAGCTTGTGGACCGGAATGTTGCTGCAGGATATATTTAAGCGCTTCGCCATTGATTGGATGACAGTGCGTTTAAGTTGCTCCTTTGTCCCCCCCCTCCACTGTCCCCCAGGCCGTCCTACCCCCTGCTGGACCAGCGTGCACCTTTGGCTCTGTCAGGCTGTGCGTCAGTGGGCGAGTGGCTGAGGGCCATCAAGATGGAGCGCTACGAAGACAGTTTCCTGCAGGCCGGCCTCAGCACGGTGGACCAGCTGGCCCAGATCAGCACACAGTCAGTTCCGGCCTCGCTCCCCTTTTCTCCGCGTGAGCGCGTTATTATTTACACGTCTTCCTTTTCTGTTTGTTCCAGGGATCTTCTGCACATGGGAGTGACCCTGGCAGGACACCAGCGGAAAATCCTTTCCAGCATCCAGACCATGACCTTTCGGAACAAGAGCACCACCACTGTGACCTTCTGACTCGCCTGTCTCCCCATCTGGACGTGATCACCAGCACACACACACACGCGCGCGAGCACGCTCGTCCAAACACGGACTCCACGAGAGGACGTCTGCATGACCGGAAGAAATTGTAAAAAAAAAAAAAAAGAAAATGAAAAGAGACCTGCGAGGACAAACGAGTCCCTGCGAGCAGCAGGAGACGGATATTTTTTACAGTCTGTGATCAGTCGTTTGAGGTCCGGACCCGATAAATGTGTAGAATCATGAGAGGAGACGTCGGCGTTGACAAACCGTCTCGGCGTCGTCGTGTCATTTTTGAAGACTGACAGTTTTATCGTGATGAGAAAAAGTCACCTCGCCAAAGAAGAGACGCCGGTGCCATTTGAGGGATCTCATCGTCTCCGTTGTTGTGTAATTAGGACTGAACGGCCTTCGTCCGCTGGGTCCTGCATCGAATCCGTCTGGATCCGCACGACGCATCTCACCCAGGCTGATTCCAGCTCTTGGCTGGTTTTTTTTCCCTTCCATCTGATTACGTTACCTCCTCTTTACTCAGGTGTGATGTGTAATGCAGACTGGAGCGCGACGTGCTGGACCTGCTAATAAAGTCTCCATCTTCCCCAGTCTGCCTCCGTCTTCAACACCTCCACGTGTGAGGAGACGCGGACGCATCAGCACTTTTGTCGTCTCAGAGTGAATTCTGTGTGCAGCAAGTCATTGTGGGTATTTGTGAACTGGGCTCGCCCGCTTTTACTGTTTCCAGACTGAACAAGGACCAAGAGAAGACTGTAGAATTGATTTTCTTTGTAGAACTTCAGGACAGGAAACTACCTGATTGTAAATGTGTTTTTTCATGGTATAGTCAAGGAAATCTATTAGTCAGTATTTTCCATCTTCCAGTGCCATTCAAATGTCTCTGTGGACTTAAATGCCAATTTTATAAATAAGAAATCTCTGAGTGTTTTTGTCGTCTTTAAATTTACCGGTTTGAGCTCCTTTTCTTCTCTGCCTTCATCCTGCGCCGGGTGTTCGGTCATTTCTGCGTCCCCTCAGAGCTGCACAGCCGCCCCAGCCGTGTCCGTTGGTTTCAGGGTGGGATGCTAACAACGTGGTGCAGCTGCTGTTTGATTAGCCCACATCTTGGGTCATCTTGAAGGCTGCGCAGGGTGTTTACCTTCGTGTAGCCATCACATGTCCATCACAGTCTGGTTGTTTACACCCCACCCCCTGAAACTGCACAATAATATAACCATCTTTAACAAATAAAGCAAGACCAGCACACGGCTAACAAACTAGCTTGTGTGCTGGATGACGACTTTGTTAAGAATGACTGGCAGAAATGTTCTACTCTGTTATATTCTGGTTCCTCTAACTGGCTGGTGTGGAGCACATGTCCTTGGTGTCCCTCTCAGGAGCAGT